>NW_026047079.1:0-184104 GCF_023864275.1 Schistocerca cancellata | reverse complement strand
CGGGCGCCGACTTCTTGCGCTGCGGCGCGCCGGTGCCGGCGGCGGCCTGGCTGGGCTGCTGGTGCCTCCATGTAGAGCTGCCGCCGAGCCCAGGCACCGTGCCGCTAACGAAGCGATTGCCTTTGGTGACATCTTTTGCAATAACGACTGCGCGAATCGACGGTATCTCGTAAGGAAAGAAAGAGCAGCAGCTGCCGCCGAGCCCAGGCGCCGTGCCTAACACGCAGAAGGTCCCCGGTTCGATTGCGGGCGGAAACCCGTTTTCGTCGCACTCAGCAAGACACTTGCTACGATCTCTGCTGTGACCATTTAAATCAACTTCAAACGTTCCACCAGCAGGGTGCACATGGCTCAAATGAAACATGAAACTGTTTCAGAACTGGTTGTCGGATTTTAGCGCTGACTTGGAGGCCTGGAAATGCGCGAAACAGCCGCCGCCATGCGATTTGTTACCACACCGTTGTACAAAACGCAAGAGCTCGTCCGGGATTTGAACCCTGTACCTCCTGCACCCGAAGCGGGAATCATACCGCTAGACCAACGAGCCTGTCCGTTCCGAAAACGCACTGCATGTGAATGACGCCACCTTTGATGGTCTCACCCTGTAGGGCTGCAGCTCACCCAGCGTTCTCCCTGTCTGTCGCGGTTGGATTGTTTTCATCGACGTCTTTTACTATAGGAACTTCACGAATCGGAGGGAGCTCGTAGCCGATGCCCTTGCTAACACAGAAGAAAAACTGTTGCTATTACGAGTCTCCGGGTGGTACACGAAACGAACCGTCGTTTCCGTGGTGTAGCGGTTATCACGTCTGCTTTACACGCAGAAGGTCCCCGGTTCGATCCCGGGCGGGAACACAACAATTTTAATCTATATTTCGGATTTCATTTCCGAGATGACCTCACGTCCGCGTATGCAGAGACAAGCAATGCCGTATGCTAGACGGATAGGGCGTCATTTTACTGTCAAATACTGTTGCTCTCTTATTGCACCGGTATTTGGTAACTGAGAACGCCCCTAGCTCCATTATGGCTGGCAAAATTTATAATCCGGTTCTTCAGGGCTACTTCAAGTGCGCTTGCTACTGGCTTTCCTGAGCTCACCCTACTCGCCTTGTCACAGCTCTGTCAAAGTGTGATGCTAACTAATAATGAGAAACTCTTGGCCACTCTCAATCTTACATGCCACCACCCCTTTGTTGTTGCCGTCGTTAGTAAGATGAGGGTAGACTGTCGCACAATTAAGCTTAATCTCCACTCACGGTGCACATATTCCGCAAAGACAACCTTGTTTTCCGTTGCATGCAAAATTACCGTCTGCGTTTCTACCGAATTCCACCTACGTACTTTACTGGTGCCGCATTCTTGTTATATCCACGTGCTATAACAGGCGTCTACTCTTCATTGAGGAGCTGCAACCGGGGCTGAGTTCCACCTACTCTTCAGCACGGTCAAAATGGCAGGGCTCGTCCGGGATTTGAACCCGGGACCTCCTGCACCCAAAACAGGAATCATACCCCTAGACCAACGAGCCACCTGCCTGGAGCAGTCAAGTTAATCCCAGGTAGTGGACCTCACAGGGAACACAAACTTTTACGTGAATTCGCAAGATAAACGCTTTCTGCAGGCAGCACTCACCACTGATGAGAAGAATATTAAAGGCAACGAATAAAAAGCGAAATAACTTCATCGAACACTGCTTATGAACAGCCGGCAGTGCCTCAGTTTCGGTATGTGGTTTCTCAGGGTTAAGAGAAGGCGAATGCACTAAACAAAAGAACATCGGGAAACCAAGCACCAACTCATAACGAAAAGATTGCACAATATACTGCAAGTAAAATTTACAGAAGACGGATACTGAAGACGCCGCAGACAAAAGAATTATTCTATCCAGTAACGATTATCTAGGAAGCGTAAATTGCATGTGCTGCTCCACCACACAACTTCTTTTGATACTGTTTTACTTATTCTAAATTTTCATTGCCTGATCGTCTCTAGAATACTGTGTGGTATCACCTGGTTTCCAACAGCGATAGTAGTAAGTAAATCGACTACAAAGTCTTTCAAAGTAGGTCAGACACCAAAAAAAAAAAAAAAAAAAAAAACGGAGCTGCGCGTAGCTCATGTCATTCTGCTTTCAAACGTGAATCAGCGGCTGGGAGTAGTGGCGTACTCCTGTAATCCAAGCTACTGGGAGGCTGTTGTGTGGGAGAGATCTGGAAACAACTACAGATTCGGCCGTTCCATGAGCTCAGGAATGGCCGCGATGCCTTCATCGAGCTCTGCAGATCGACATATGACAGCGTGGAAATTTCGGCGAGCGGTGGCTAAGGGTTAAGAGAAGCCAAACGCACTAAACACAAGAAAGTCGGGAAACCGAAGCTCATAACGAAAAGATTGCGGAATGCAGTGCGGAAGCAAAACTTCGAGAAGACCAACTCTGAAGCCATCGGCGCGCTAGGAATTATTCCTCGCAAGAAGCGATCATGTAGGAAGCGCGAGTCGAGGGTGTCGCTCGACCACACAATAAATTTTTGCTTAAACCAAATTTGCAATACCGGTTCGACACTAGAATACTGCGCCTTGGTTCTTCGAAAAGCGATAGTAATAAGCACGTCGACTGCAGTGTCATTTAGGGTAGTGAGTCAGACATGGGGAGGATATAAGGCGGGTGGAATATGCAACGACAGGGGGCATTGACTTCTTGCGCTGCGGCGCGCCGGTGCCGGCGGCGGCCTGGCTGGGCTGCTGGTGCCTCCATGTAGAGCTGCCGCCGAGCCCAGGCACCGTGCCGCTAACGAAGCGATTGCCTTTGGTGACATCTTTTGCAATAACGACTGCGCGAATCGACGGTATCTCGTAAGGAAAGAAAGAGCAGCAGCTGCCGCCGAGCCCAGGCGCCGTGCCTAACACGCAGAAGGTCCCCGGTTCGATTGCGGGCGGAAACCCGTTTTCGTCGCACTCAGCAAGACACTTGCTACGATCTCTGCTGTGACCATTTAAATCAACTTCAAACGTTCCACCAGCAGGGTGCACATGGCTCAAATGAAACATGAAACTGTTTCAGAACTGGTTGTCGGATTTTAGCGCTGACTTGGAGGCCTGGAAATGCGCGAAACAGCCGCCGCCATGCGATTTGTTACCACACCGTTGTACAAAACGCAAGAGCTCGTCCGGGATTTGAACCCTGTACCTCCTGCACCCGAAGCGGGAATCATACCGCTAGACCAACGAGCCTGTCCGTTCCGAAAACGCACTGCATGTGAATGACGCCACCTTTGATGGTCTCACCCTGTAGGGCTGCAGCTCACCCAGCGTTCTCCCTGTCTGTCGCGGTTGGATTGTTTTCATCGACGTCTTTTACTATAGGAACTTCACGAATCGGAGGGAGCTCGTAGCCGATGCCCTTGCTAACACAGAAGAAAAACTGTTGCTATTACGAGTCTCCGGGTGGTACACGAAACGAACCGTCGTTTCCGTGGTGTAGCGGTTATCACGTCTGCTTTACACGCAGAAGGTCCCCGGTTCGATCCCGGGCGGGAACACAACAATTTTAATCTATATTTCGGATTTCATTTCCGAGATGACCTCACGTCCGCGTATGCAGAGACAAGCAATGCCGTATGCTAGACGGATAGGGCGTCATTTTACTGTCAAATACTGTTGCTCTCTTATTGCACCGGTATTTGGTAACTGAGAACGCCCCTAGCTCCATTATGGCTGGCAAAATTTATAATCCGGTTCTTCAGGGCTACTTCAAGTGCGCTTGCTACTGGCTTTCCTGAGCTCACCCTACTCGCCTTGTCACAGCTCTGTCAAAGTGTGATGCTAACTAATAATGAGAAACTCTTGGCCACTCTCAATCTTACATGCCACCACCCCTTTGTTGTTGCCGTCGTTAGTAAGATGAGGGTAGACTGTCGCACAATTAAGCTTAATCTCCACTCACGGTGCACATATTCCGCAAAGACAACCTTGTTTTCCGTTGCATGCAAAATTACCGTCTGCGTTTCTACCGAATTCCACCTACGTACTTTACTGGTGCCGCATTCTTGTTATATCCACGTGCTATAACAGGCGTCTACTCTTCATTGAGGAGCTGCAACCGGGGCTGAGTTCCACCTACTCTTCAGCACGGTCAAAATGGCAGGGCTCGTCCGGGATTTGAACCCGGGACCTCCTGCACCCAAAACAGGAATCATACCCCTAGACCAACGAGCCACCTGCCTGGAGCAGTCAAGTTAATCCCAGGTAGTGGACCTCACAGGGAACACAAACTTTTACGTGAATTCGCAAGATAAACGCTTTCTGCAGGCAGCACTCACCACTGATGAGAAGAATATTAAAGGCAACGAATAAAAAGCGAAATAACTTCATCGAACACTGCTTATGAACAGCCGGCAGTGCCTCAGTTTCGGTATGTGGTTTCTCAGGGTTAAGAGAAGGCGAATGCACTAAACAAAAGAACATCGGGAAACCAAGCACCAACTCATAACGAAAAGATTGCACAATATACTGCAAGTAAAATTTACAGAAGACGGATACTGAAGACGCCGCAGACAAAAGAATTATTCTATCCAGTAACGATTATCTAGGAAGCGTAAATTGCATGTGCTGCTCCACCACACAACTTCTTTTGATACTGTTTTACTTATTCTAAATTTTCATTGCCTGATCGTCTCTAGAATACTGTGTGGTATCACCTGGTTTCCAACAGCGATAGTAGTAAGTAAATCGACTACAAAGTCTTTCAAAGTAGGTCAGACACCAAAAAAAAAAAAAAAAAAAAAAACGGAGCTGCGCGTAGCTCATGTCATTCTGCTTTCAAACGTGAATCAGCGGCTGGGAGTAGTGGCGTACTCCTGTAATCCAAGCTACTGGGAGGCTGTTGTGTGGGAGAGATCTGGAAACAACTACAGATTCGGCCGTTCCATGAGCTCAGGAATGGCCGCGATGCCTTCATCGAGCTCTGCAGATCGACATATGACAGCGTGGAAATTTCGGCGAGCGGTGGCTAAGGGTTAAGAGAAGCCAAACGCACTAAACACAAGAAAGTCGGGAAACCGAAGCTCATAACGAAAAGATTGCGGAATGCAGTGCGGAAGCAAAACTTCGAGAAGACCAACTCTGAAGCCATCGGCGCGCTAGGAATTATTCCTCGCAAGAAGCGATCATGTAGGAAGCGCGAGTCGAGGGTGTCGCTCGACCACACAATAAATTTTTGCTTAAACCAAATTTGCAATACCGGTTCGACACTAGAATACTGCGCCTTGGTTCTTCGAAAAGCGATAGTAATAAGCACGTCGACTGCAGTGTCATTTAGGGTAGTGAGTCAGACATGGGGAGGATATAAGGCGGGTGGAATATGCAACGACAGGGGGCATTGACTTCTTGCGCTGCGGCGCGCCGGTGCCGGCGGCGGCCTGGCTGGGCTGCTGGTGCCTCCATGTAGAGCTGCCGCCGAGCCCAGGCACCGTGCCGCTAACGAAGCGATTGCCTTTGGTGACATCTTTTGCAATAACGACTGCGCGAATCGACGGTATCTCGTAAGGAAAGAAAGAGCAGCAGCTGCCGCCGAGCCCAGGCGCCGTGCCTAACACGCAGAAGGTCCCCGGTTCGATTGCGGGCGGAAACCCGTTTTCGTCGCACTCAGCAAGACACTTGCTACGATCTCTGCTGTGACCATTTAAATCAACTTCAAACGTTCCACCAGCAGGGTGCACATGGCTCAAATGAAACATGAAACTGTTTCAGAACTGGTTGTCGGATTTTAGCGCTGACTTGGAGGCCTGGAAATGCGCGAAACAGCCGCCGCCATGCGATTTGTTACCACACCGTTGTACAAAACGCAAGAGCTCGTCCGGGATTTGAACCCTGTACCTCCTGCACCCGAAGCGGGAATCATACCGCTAGACCAACGAGCCTGTCCGTTCCGAAAACGCACTGCATGTGAATGACGCCACCTTTGATGGTCTCACCCTGTAGGGCTGCAGCTCACCCAGCGTTCTCCCTGTCTGTCGCGGTTGGATTGTTTTCATCGACGTCTTTTACTATAGGAACTTCACGAATCGGAGGGAGCTCGTAGCCGATGCCCTTGCTAACACAGAAGAAAAACTGTTGCTATTACGAGTCTCCGGGTGGTACACGAAACGAACCGTCGTTTCCGTGGTGTAGCGGTTATCACGTCTGCTTTACACGCAGAAGGTCCCCGGTTCGATCCCGGGCGGGAACACAACAATTTTAATCTATATTTCGGATTTCATTTCCGAGATGACCTCACGTCCGCGTATGCAGAGACAAGCAATGCCGTATGCTAGACGGATAGGGCGTCATTTTACTGTCAAATACTGTTGCTCTCTTATTGCACCGGTATTTGGTAACTGAGAACGCCCCTAGCTCCATTATGGCTGGCAAAATTTATAATCCGGTTCTTCAGGGCTACTTCAAGTGCGCTTGCTACTGGCTTTCCTGAGCTCACCCTACTCGCCTTGTCACAGCTCTGTCAAAGTGTGATGCTAACTAATAATGAGAAACTCTTGGCCACTCTCAATCTTACATGCCACCACCCCTTTGTTGTTGCCGTCGTTAGTAAGATGAGGGTAGACTGTCGCACAATTAAGCTTAATCTCCACTCACGGTGCACATATTCCGCAAAGACAACCTTGTTTTCCGTTGCATGCAAAATTACCGTCTGCGTTTCTACCGAATTCCACCTACGTACTTTACTGGTGCCGCATTCTTGTTATATCCACGTGCTATAACAGGCGTCTACTCTTCATTGAGGAGCTGCAACCGGGGCTGAGTTCCACCTACTCTTCAGCACGGTCAAAATGGCAGGGCTCGTCCGGGATTTGAACCCGGGACCTCCTGCACCCAAAACAGGAATCATACCCCTAGACCAACGAGCCACCTGCCTGGAGCAGTCAAGTTAATCCCAGGTAGTGGACCTCACAGGGAACACAAACTTTTACGTGAATTCGCAAGATAAACGCTTTCTGCAGGCAGCACTCACCACTGATGAGAAGAATATTAAAGGCAACGAATAAAAAGCGAAATAACTTCATCGAACACTGCTTATGAACAGCCGGCAGTGCCTCAGTTTCGGTATGTGGTTTCTCAGGGTTAAGAGAAGGCGAATGCACTAAACAAAAGAACATCGGGAAACCAAGCACCAACTCATAACGAAAAGATTGCACAATATACTGCAAGTAAAATTTACAGAAGACGGATACTGAAGACGCCGCAGACAAAAGAATTATTCTATCCAGTAACGATTATCTAGGAAGCGTAAATTGCATGTGCTGCTCCACCACACAACTTCTTTTGATACTGTTTTACTTATTCTAAATTTTCATTGCCTGATCGTCTCTAGAATACTGTGTGGTATCACCTGGTTTCCAACAGCGATAGTAGTAAGTAAATCGACTACAAAGTCTTTCAAAGTAGGTCAGACACCAAAAAAAAAAAAAAAAAAAAAACGGAGCTGCGCGTAGCTCATGTCATTCTGCTTTCAAACGTCGTGAATCAGCGGCTGGGAGTAGTGGCGTACTCCTGTAATCCAAGCTACTGGGAGGCTGTTGTGTGGGAGAGATCTGGAAACAACTACAGATTCGGCCGTTCCATGAGCTCAGGAATGGCCGCGATGCCTTCATCGAGCTCTGCAGATCGACATATGACAGCGTGGAAATTTCGGCGAGCGGTGGCTAAGGGTTAAGAGAAGCCAAACGCACTAAACACAAGAAAGTCGGGAAACCGAAGCTCATAACGAAAAGATTGCGGAATGCAGTGCGGAAGCAAAACTTCGAGAAGACCAACTCTGAAGCCATCGGCGCGCTAGGAATTATTCCTCGCAAGAAGCGATCATGTAGGAAGCGCGAGTCGAGGGTGTCGCTCGACCACACAATAAATTTTTGCTTAAACCAAATTTGCAATACCGGTTCGACACTAGAATACTGCGCCTTGGTTCTTCGAAAAGCGATAGTAATAAGCACGTCGACTGCAGTGTCATTTAGGGTAGTGAGTCAGACATGGGGAGGATATAAGGCGGGTGGAATATGCAACGACAGGGGGCATTGCAGGGCGGGCGCCGACTTCTTGCGCTGCGGCGCGCCGGTGCCGGCGGCGGCCTGGCTGGGCTGCTGGTGCCTCCATGTAGAGCTGCCGCCGAGCCCAGGCACCGTGCCGCTAACGAAGCGATTGCCTTTGGTGACATCTTTTGCAATAACGACTGCGCGAATCGACGGTATCTCGTAAGGAAAGAAAGAGCAGCAGCTGCCGCCGAGCCCAGGCGCCGTGCCTAACACGCAGAAGGTCCCCGGTTCGATTGCGGGCGGAAACCCGTTTTCGTCGCACTCAGCAAGACACTTGCTACGATCTCTGCTGTGACCATTTAAATCAACTTCAAACGTTCCACCAGCAGGGTGCACATGGCTCAAATGAAACATGAAACTGTTTCAGAACTGGTTGTCGGATTTTAGCGCTGACTTGGAGGCCTGGAAATGCGCGAAACAGCCGCCGCCATGCGATTTGTTACCACACCGTTGTACAAAACGCAAGAGCTCGTCCGGGATTTGAACCCTGTACCTCCTGCACCCGAAGCGGGAATCATACCGCTAGACCAACGAGCCTGTCCGTTCCGAAAACGCACTGCATGTGAATGACGCCACCTTTGATGGTCTCACCCTGTAGGGCTGCAGCTCACCCAGCGTTCTCCCTGTCTGTCGCGGTTGGATTGTTTTCATCGACGTCTTTTACTATAGGAACTTCACGAATCGGAGGGAGCTCGTAGCCGATGCCCTTGCTAACACAGAAGAAAAACTGTTGCTATTACGAGTCTCCGGGTGGTACACGAAACGAACCGTCGTTTCCGTGGTGTAGCGGTTATCACGTCTGCTTTACACGCAGAAGGTCCCCGGTTCGATCCCGGGCGGGAACACAACAATTTTAATCTATATTTCGGATTTCATTTCCGAGATGACCTCACGTCCGCGTATGCAGAGACAAGCAATGCCGTATGCTAGACGGATAGGGCGTCATTTTACTGTCAAATACTGTTGCTCTCTTATTGCACCGGTATTTGGTAACTGAGAACGCCCCTAGCTCCATTATGGCTGGCAAAATTTATAATCCGGTTCTTCAGGGCTACTTCAAGTGCGCTTGCTACTGGCTTTCCTGAGCTCACCCTACTCGCCTTGTCACAGCTCTGTCAAAGTGTGATGCTAACTAATAATGAGAAACTCTTGGCCACTCTCAATCTTACATGCCACCACCCCTTTGTTGTTGCCGTCGTTAGTAAGATGAGGGTAGACTGTCGCACAATTAAGCTTAATCTCCACTCACGGTGCACATATTCCGCAAAGACAACCTTGTTTTCCGTTGCATGCAAAATTACCGTCTGCGTTTCTACCGAATTCCACCTACGTACTTTACTGGTGCCGCATTCTTGTTATATCCACGTGCTATAACAGGCGTCTACTCTTCATTGAGGAGCTGCAACCGGGGCTGAGTTCCACCTACTCTTCAGCACGGTCAAAATGGCAGGGCTCGTCCGGGATTTGAACCCGGGACCTCCTGCACCCAAAACAGGAATCATACCCCTAGACCGACGAGCCACCTGCCTGGAGCAGTCAAGTTAATCCCAGGTAGTGGACCTCACAGGGAACACAAACTTTTACGTGAATTCGCAAGATAAACGCTTTCTGCAGGCAGCACTCACCACTGATGAGAAGAATATTAAAGGCAACGAATAAAAAGCGAAATAACTTCATCGAACACTGCTTATGAACAGCCGGCAGTGCCTCAGTTTCGGTATGTGGTTTCTCAGGGTTAAGAGAAGGCGAATGCACTAAACAAAAGAACATCGGGAAACCAAGCACCAACTCATAACGAAAAGATTGCACAATATACTGCAAGTAAAATTTACAGAAGACGGATACTGAAGACGCCGCAGACAAAAGAATTATTCTATCCAGTAACGATTATCTAGGAAGCGTAAATTGCATGTGCTGCTCCACCACACAACTTCTTTTGATACTGTTTTACTTATTCTAAATTTTCATTGCCTGATCGTCTCTAGAATACTGTGTGGTATCACCTGGTTTCCAACAGCGATAGTAGTAAGTAAATCGACTACAAAGTCTTTCAAAGTAGGTCAGACACCAAAAAAAAAAAAAAAAAAAAAACGGAGCTGCGCGTAGCTCATGTCATTCTGCTTTCAAACGTCGTGAATCAGCGGCTGGGAGTAGTGGCGTACTCCTGTAATCCAAGCTACTGGGAGGCTGTTGTGTGGGAGAGATCTGGAAACAACTACAGATTCGGCCGTTCCATGAGCTCAGGAATGGCCGCGATGCCTTCATCGAGCTCTGCAGATCGACATATGACAGCGTGGAAATTTCGGCGAGCGGTGGCTAAGGGTTAAGAGAAGCCAAACGCACTAAACACAAGAAAGTCGGGAAACCGAAGCTCATAACGAAAAGATTGCGGAATGCAGTGCGGAAGCAAAACTTCGAGAAGACCAACTCTGAAGCCATCGGCGCGCTAGGAATTATTCCTCGCAAGAAGCGATCATGTAGGAAGCGCGAGTCGAGGGTGTCGCTCGACCACACAATAAATTTTTGCTTAAACCAAATTTGCAATACCGGTTCGACACTAGAATACTGCGCCTTGGTTCTTCGAAAAGCGATAGTAATAAGCACGTCGACTGCAGTGTCATTTAGGGTAGTGAGTCAGACATGGGGAGGATATAAGGCGGGTGGAATATGCAACGACAGGGGGCATTGCAGGGCGGGCGCCGACTTCTTGCGCTGCGGCGCGCCGGTGCCGGCGGCGGCCTGGCTGGGCTGCTGGTGCCTCCATGTAGAGCTGCCGCCGAGCCCAGGCACCGTGCCGCTAACGAAGCGATTGCCTTTGGTGACATCTTTTGCAATAACGACTGCGCGAATCGACGGTATCTCGTAAGGAAAGAAAGAGCAGCAGCTGCCGCCGAGCCCAGGCGCCGTGCCTAACACGCAGAAGGTCCCCGGTTCGATTGCGGGCGGAAACCCGTTTTCGTCGCACTCAGCAAGACACTTGCTACGATCTCTGCTGTGACCATTTAAATCAACTTCAAACGTTCCACCAGCAGGGTGCACATGGCTCAAATGAAACATGAAACTGTTTCAGAACTGGTTGTCGGATTTTAGCGCTGACTTGGAGGCCTGGAAATGCGCGAAACAGCCGCCGCCATGCGATTTGTTACCACACCGTTGTACAAAACGCAAGAGCTCGTCCGGGATTTGAACCCTGTACCTCCTGCACCCGAAGCGGGAATCATACCGCTAGACCAACGAGCCTGTCCGTTCCGAAAACGCACTGCATGTGAATGACGCCACCTTTGATGGTCTCACCCTGTAGGGCTGCAGCTCACCCAGCGTTCTCCCTGTCTGTCGCGGTTGGATTGTTTTCATCGACGTCTTTTACTATAGGAACTTCACGAATCGGAGGGAGCTCGTAGCCGATGCCCTTGCTAACACAGAAGAAAAACTGTTGCTATTACGAGTCTCCGGGTGGTACACGAAACGAACCGTCGTTTCCGTGGTGTAGCGGTTATCACGTCTGCTTTACACGCAGAAGGTCCCCGGTTCGATCCCGGGCGGGAACACAACAATTTTAATCTATATTTCGGATTTCATTTCCGAGATGACCTCACGTCCGCGTATGCAGAGACAAGCAATGCCGTATGCTAGACGGATAGGGCGTCATTTTACTGTCAAATACTGTTGCTCTCTTATTGCACCGGTATTTGGTAACTGAGAACGCCCCTAGCTCCATTATGGCTGGCAAAATTTATAATCCGGTTCTTCAGGGCTACTTCAAGTGCGCTTGCTACTGGCTTTCCTGAGCTCACCCTACTCGCCTTGTCACAGCTCTGTCAAAGTGTGATGCTAACTAATAATGAGAAACTCTTGGCCACTCTCAATCTTACATGCCACCACCCCTTTGTTGTTGCCGTCGTTAGTAAGATGAGGGTAGACTGTCGCACAATTAAGCTTAATCTCCACTCACGGTGCACATATTCCGCAAAGACAACCTTGTTTTCCGTTGCATGCAAAATTACCGTCTGCGTTTCTACCGAATTCCACCTACGTACTTTACTGGTGCCGCATTCTTGTTATATCCACGTGCTATAACAGGCGTCTACTCTTCATTGAGGAGCTGCAACCGGGGCTGAGTTCCACCTACTCTTCAGCACGGTCAAAATGGCAGGGCTCGTCCGGGATTTGAACCCGGGACCTCCTGCACCCAAAACAGGAATCATACCCCTAGACCAACGAGCCACCTGCCTGGAGCAGTCAAGTTAATCCCAGGTAGTGGACCTCACAGGGAACACAAACTTTTACGTGAATTCGCAAGATAAACGCTTTCTGCAGGCAGCACTCACCACTGATGAGAAGAATATTAAAGGCAACGAATAAAAAGCGAAATAACTTCATCGAACACTGCTTATGAACAGCCGGCAGTGCCTCAGTTTCGGTATGTGGTTTCTCAGGGTTAAGAGAAGGCGAATGCACTAAACAAAAGAACATCGGGAAACCAAGCACCAACTCATAACGAAAAGATTGCACAATATACTGCAAGTAAAATTTACAGAAGACGGATACTGAAGACGCCGCAGACAAAAGAATTATTCTATCCAGTAACGATTATCTAGGAAGCGTAAATTGCATGTGCTGCTCCACCACACAACTTCTTTTGATACTGTTTTACTTATTCTAAATTTTCATTGCCTGATCGTCTCTAGAATACTGTGTGGTATCACCTGGTTTCCAACAGCGATAGTAGTAAGTAAATCGACTACAAAGTCTTTCAAAGTAGGTCAGACACCAAAAAAAAAAAAAAAAAAAAAACGGAGCTGCGCGTAGCTCATGTCATTCTGCTTTCAAACGTCGTGAATCAGCGGCTGGGAGTAGTGGCGTACTCCTGTAATCCAAGCTACTGGGAGGCTGTTGTGTGGGAGAGATCTGGAAACAACTACAGATTCGGCCGTTCCATGAGCTCAGGAATGGCCGCGATGCCTTCATCGAGCTCTGCAGATCGACATATGACAGCGTGGAAATTTCGGCGAGCGGTGGCTAAGGGTTAAGAGAAGCCAAACGCACTAAACACAAGAAAGTCGGGAAACCGAAGCTCATAACGAAAAGATTGCGGAATGCAGTGCGGAAGCAAAACTTCGAGAAGACCAACTCTGAAGCCATCGGCGCGCTAGGAATTATTCCTCGCAAGAAGCGATCATGTAGGAAGCGCGAGTCGAGGGTGTCGCTCGACCACACAATAAATTTTTGCTTAAACCAAATTTGCAATACCGGTTCGACACTAGAATACTGCGCCTTGGTTCTTCGAAAAGCGATAGTAATAAGCACGTCGACTGCAGTGTCATTTAGGGTAGTGAGTCAGACATGGGGAGGATATAAGGCGGGTGGAATATGCAACGACAGGGGGCATTGCAGGGCGGGCGCCGACTTCTTGCGCTGCGGCGCGCCGGTGCCGGCGGCGGCCTGGCTGGGCTGCTGGTGCCTCCATGTAGAGCTGCCGCCGAGCCCAGGCACCGTGCCGCTAACGAAGCGATTGCCTTTGGTGACATCTTTTGCAATAACGACTGCGCGAATCGACGGTATCTCGTAAGGAAAGAAAGAGCAGCAGCTGCCGCCGAGCCCAGGCGCCGTGCCTAACACGCAGAAGGTCCCCGGTTCGATTGCGGGCGGAAACCCGTTTTCGTCGCACTCAGCAAGACACTTGCTACGATCTCTGCTGTGACCATTTAAATCAACTTCAAACGTTCCACCAGCAGGGTGCACATGGCTCAAATGAAACATGAAACTGTTTCAGAACTGGTTGTCGGATTTTAGCGCTGACTTGGAGGCCTGGAAATGCGCGAAACAGCCGCCGCCATGCGATTTGTTACCATACCGTTGTACAAAACGCAAGAGCTCGTCCGGGATTTGAACCCTGTACCTCCTGCACCCGAAGCGGGAATCATACCCCTAGACCAACGAGCCTGTCCGTTCCGAAAACGCACTGCATGTGAATGACGCCACCTTTGATGGTCTCACCCTGTAGGGCTGCAGCTCACCCAGCGTTCTCCCTGTCTGTCGCGGTTGGATTGTTTTCATCGACGTCTTTTACTATAGGAACTTCACGAATCGGAGGGAGCTCGTAGCCGATGCCCTTGCTAACACAGAAGAAAAACTGTTGCTATTACGAGTCTCCGGGTGGTACACGAAACGAACCGTCGTTTCCGTGGTGTAGCGGTTATCACGTCTGCTTTACACGCAGAAGGTCCCCGGTTCGATCCCGGACGGGAACACAACAATTTTAATCTATATTTCGGATTTCATTTCCGAGATGACCTCACGTCCGCGTATGCAGAGACAAGCAATGCCGTATGCTAGACGGATAGGGCGTCATTTTACTGTCAAATACTGTTGCTCTCTTATTGCACCGGTATTTGGTAACTGAGAACGCCCCTAGCTCCATTATGGCTGGCAAAATTTATAATCCGGTTCTTCAGGGCTACTTCAAGTGCGCTTGCTACTGGCTTTCCTGAGCTCACCCTACTCGCCTTGTCACAGCTCTGTCAAAGTGTGATGCTAACTAATAATGAGAAACTCTTGGCCACTCTCAATCTTACATGCCACCACCCCTTTGTTGTTGCCGTCGTTAGTAAGATGAGGGTAGACTGTCGCACAATTAAGCTTAATCTCCACTCACGGTGCACATATTCCGCAAAGACAACCTTGTTTTCCGTTGCATGCAAAATTACCGTCTGCGTTTCTACCGAATTCCACCTACGTACTTTACTGGTGCCGCATTCTTGTTATATCCACGTGCTATAACAGGCGTCTACTCTTCATTGAGGAGCTGCAACCGGGGCTGAGTTCCACCTACTCTTCAGCACGGTCAAAATGGCAGGGCTCGTCCGGGATTTGAACCCGGGACCTCCTGCACCCAAAACAGGAATCATACCCCTAGACCAACGAGCCACCTGCCTGGAGCAGTCAAGTTAATCCCAGGTAGTGGACCTCACAGGGAACACAAACTTTTACGTGAATTCGCAAGATAAACGCTTTCTGCAGGCAGCACTCACCACTGATGAGAAGAATATTAAAGGCAACGAATAAAAAGCGAAATAACTTCATCGAACACTGCTTATGAACAGCCGGCAGTGCCTCAGTTTCGGTATGTGGTTTCTCAGGGTTAAGAGAAGGCGAATGCACTAAACAAAAGAACATCGGGAAACCAAGCACCAACTCATAACGAAAAGATTGCACAATATACTGCAAGTAAAATTTACAGAAGACGGATACTGAAGACGCCGCAGACAAAAGAATTATTCTATCCAGTAACGATTATCTAGGAAGCGTAAATTGCATGTGCTGCTCCACCACACAACTTCTTTTGATACTGTTTTACTTATTCTAAATTTTCATTGCCTGATCGTCTCTAGAATACTGTGTGGTATCACCTGGTTTCCAACAGCGATAGTAGTAAGTAAATCGACTACAAAGTCTTTCAAAGTAGGTCAGACACCAAAAAAAAAAAAAAAAAAAAAAAACGGAGCTGCGCGTAGCTCATGTCATTCTGCTTTCAAACGTGAATCAGCGGCTGGGAGTAGTGGCGTACTCCTGTAATCCAAGCTACTGGGAGGCTGTTGTGTGGGAGAGATCTGGAAACAACTACAGATTCGGCCGTTCCATGAGCTCAGGAATGGCCGCGATGCCTTCATCGAGCTCTGCAGATCGACATATGACAGCGTGGAAATTTCGGCGAGCGGTGGCTAAGGGTTAAGAGAAGCCAAACGCACTAAACACAAGAAAGTCGGGAAACCGAAGCTCATAACGAAAAGATTGCGGAATGCAGTGCGGAAGCAAAACTTCGAGAAGACCAACTCTGAAGCCATCGGCGCGCTAGGAATTATTCCTCGCAAGAAGCGATCATGTAGGAAGCGCGAGTCGAGGGTGTCGCTCGACCACACAATAAATTTTTGCTTAAACCAAATTTGCAATACCGGTTCGACACTAGAATACTGCGCCTTGGTTCTTCGAAAAGCGATAGTAATAAGCACGTCGACTGCAGTGTCATTTAGGGTAGTGAGTCAGACATGGGGAGGATATAAGGCGGGTGGAATATGCAACGACAGGGGGCATTGCAGGGCGGGCGCCGACTTCTTGCGCTGCGGCGCGCCGGTGCCGGCGGCGGCCTGGCTGGGCTGCTGGTGCCTCCATGTAGAGCTGCCGCCGAGCCCAGGCACCGTGCCGCTAACGAAGCGATTGCCTTTGGTGACATCTTTTGCAATAACGACTGCGCGAATCGACGGTATCTCGTAAGGAAAGAAAGAGCAGCAGCTGCCGCCGAGCCCAGGCGCCGTGCCTAACACGCAGAAGGTCCCCGGTTCGATTGCGGGCGGAAACCCGTTTTCGTCGCACTCAGCAAGACACTTGCTACGATCTCTGCTGTGACCATTTAAATCAACTTCAAACGTTCCACCAGCAGGGTGCACATGGCTCAAATGAAACATGAAACTGTTTCAGAACTGGTTGTCGGATTTTAGCGCTGACTTGGAGGCCTGGAAATGCGCGAAACAGCCGCCGCCATGCGATTTGTTACCATACCGTTGTACAAAACGCAAGAGCTCGTCCGGGATTTGAACCCTGTACCTCCTGCACCCGAAGCGGGAATCATACCCCTAGACCAACGAGCCTGTCCGTTCCGAAAACGCACTGCATGTGAATGACGCCACCTTTGATGGTCTCACCCTGTAGGGCTGCAGCTCACCCAGCGTTCTCCCTGTCTGTCGCGGTTGGATTGTTTTCATCGACGTCTTTTACTATAGGAACTTCACGAATCGGAGGGAGCTCGTAGCCGATGCCCTTGCTAACACAGAAGAAAAACTGTTGCTATTACGAGTCTCCGGGTGGTACACGAAACGAACCGTCGTTTCCGTGGTGTAGCGGTTATCACGTCTGCTTTACACGCAGAAGGTCCCCGGTTCGATCCCGGACGGGAACACAACAATTTTAATCTATATTTCGGATTTCATTTCCGAGATGACCTCACGTCCGCGTATGCAGAGACAAGCAATGCCGTATGCTAGACGGATAGGGCGTCATTTTACTGTCAAATACTGTTGCTCTCTTATTGCACCGGTATTTGGTAACTGAGAACGCCCCTAGCTCCATTATGGCTGGCAAAATTTATAATCCGGTTCTTCAGGGCTACTTCAAGTGCGCTTGCTACTGGCTTTCCTGAGCTCACCCTACTCGCCTTGTCACAGCTCTGTCAAAGTGTGATGCTAACTAATAATGAGAAACTCTTGGCCACTCTCAATCTTACATGCCACCACCCCTTTGTTGTTGCCGTCGTTAGTAAGATGAGGGTAGACTGTCGCACAATTAAGCTTAATCTCCACTCACGGTGCACATATTCCGCAAAGACAACCTTGTTTTCCGTTGCATGCAAAATTACCGTCTGCGTTTCTACCGAATTCCACCTACGTACTTTACTGGTGCCGCATTCTTGTTATATCCACGTGCTATAACAGGCGTCTACTCTTCATTGAGGAGCTGCAACCGGGGCTGAGTTCCACCTACTCTTCAGCACGGTCAAAATGGCAGGGCTCGTCCGGGATTTGAACCCGGGACCTCCTGCACCCAAAACAGGAATCATACCCCTAGACCAACGAGCCACCTGCCTGGAGCAGTCAAGTTAATCCCAGGTAGTGGACCTCACAGGGAACACAAACTTTTACGTGAATTCGCAAGATAAACGCTTTCTGCAGGCAGCACTCACCACTGATGAGAAGAATATTAAAGGCAACGAATAAAAAGCGAAATAACTTCATCGAACACTGCTTATGAACAGCCGGCAGTGCCTCAGTTTCGGTATGTGGTTTCTCAGGGTTAAGAGAAGGCGAATGCACTAAACAAAAGAACATCGGGAAACCAAGCACCAACTCATAACGAAAAGATTGCACAATATACTGCAAGTAAAATTTACAGAAGACGGATACTGAAGACGCCGCAGACAAAAGAATTATTCTATCCAGTAACGATTATCTAGGAAGCGTAAATTGCATGTGCTGCTCCACCACACAACTTCTTTTGATACTGTTTTACTTATTCTAAATTTTCATTGCCTGATCGTCTCTAGAATACTGTGTGGTATCACCTGGTTTCCAACAGCGATAGTAGTAAGTAAATCGACTACAAAGTCTTTCAAAGTAGGTCAGACACCAAAAAAAAAAAAAAAAAAAAAAAACGGAGCTGCGCGTAGCTCATGTCATTCTGCTTTCAAACGTGAATCAGCGGCTGGGAGTAGTGGCGTACTCCTGTAATCCAAGCTACTGGGAGGCTGTTGTGTGGGAGAGATCTGGAAACAACTACAGATTCGGCCGTTCCATGAGCTCAGGAATGGCCGCGATGCCTTCATCGAGCTCTGCAGATCGACATATGACAGCGTGGAAATTTCGGCGAGCGGTGGCTAAGGGTTAAGAGAAGCCAAACGCACTAAACACAAGAAAGTCGGGAAACCGAAGCTCATAACGAAAAGATTGCGGAATGCAGTGCGGAAGCAAAACTTCGAGAAGACCAACTCTGAAGCCATCGGCGCGCTAGGAATTATTCCTCGCAAGAAGCGATCATGTAGGAAGCGCGAGTCGAGGGTGTCGCTCGACCACACAATAAATTTTTGCTTAAACCAAATTTGCAATACCGGTTCGACACTAGAATACTGCGCCTTGGTTCTTCGAAAAGCGATAGTAATAAGCACGTCGACTGCAGTGTCATTTAGGGTAGTGAGTCAGACATGGGGAGGATATAAGGCGGGTGGAATATGCAACGACAGGGGGCATTGCAGGGCGGGCGCCGACTTCTTGCGCTGCGGCGCGCCGGTGCCGGCGGCGGCCTGGCTGGGCTGCTGGTGCCTCCATGTAGAGCTGCCGCCGAGCCCAGGCACCGTGCCGCTAACGAAGCGATTGCCTTTGGTGACATCTTTTGCAATAACGACTGCGCGAATCGACGGTATCTCGTAAGGAAAGAAAGAGCAGCAGCTGCCGCCGAGCCCAGGCGCCGTGCCTAACACGCAGAAGGTCCCCGGTTCGATTGCGGGCGGAAACCCGTTTTCGTCGCACTCAGCAAGACACTTGCTACGATCTCTGCTGTGACCATTTAAATCAACTTCAAACGTTCCACCAGCAGGGTGCACATGGCTCAAATGAAACATGAAACTGTTTCAGAACTGGTTGTCGGATTTTAGCGCTGACTTGGAGGCCTGGAAATGCGCGAAACAGCCGCCGCCATGCGATTTGTTACCACACCGTTGTACAAAACGCAAGAGCTCGTCCGGGATTTGAACCCTGTACCTCCTGCACCCGAAGCGGGAATCATACCGCTAGACCAACGAGCCTGTCCGTTCCGAAAACGCACTGCATGTGAATGACGCCACCTTTGATGGTCTCACCCTGTAGGGCTGCAGCTCACCCAGCGTTCTCCCTGTCTGTCGCGGTTGGATTGTTTTCATCGACGTCTTTTACTATAGGAACTTCACGAATCGGAGGGAGCTCGTAGCCGATGCCCTTGCTAACACAGAAGAAAAACTGTTGCTATTACGAGTCTCCGGGTGGTACACGAAACGAACCGTCGTTTCCGTGGTGTAGCGGTTATCACGTCTGCTTTACACGCAGAAGGTCCCCGGTTCGATCCCGGGCGGGAACACAACAATTTTAATCTATATTTCGGATTTCATTTCCGAGATGACCTCACGTCCGCGTATGCAGAGACAAGCAATGCCGTATGCTAGACGGATAGGGCGTCATTTTACTGTCAAATACTGTTGCTCTCTTATTGCACCGGTATTTGGTAACTGAGAACGCCCCTAGCTCCATTATGGCTGGCAAAATTTATAATCCGGTTCTTCAGGGCTACTTCAAGTGCGCTTGCTACTGGCTTTCCTGAGCTCACCCTACTCGCCTTGTCACAGCTCTGTCAAAGTGTGATGCTAACTAATAATGAGAAACTCTTGGCCACTCTCAATCTTACATGCCACCACCCCTTTGTTGTTGCCGTCGTTAGTAAGATGAGGGTAGACTGTCGCACAATTAAGCTTAATCTCCACTCACGGTGCACATATTCCGCAAAGACAACCTTGTTTTCCGTTGCATGCAAAATTACCGTCTGCGTTTCTACCGAATTCCACCTACGTACTTTACTGGTGCCGCATTCTTGTTATATCCACGTGCTATAACAGGCGTCTACTCTTCATTGAGGAGCTGCAACCGGGGCTGAGTTCCACCTACTCTTCAGCACGGTCAAAATGGCAGGGCTCGTCCGGGATTTGAACCCGGGACCTCCTGCACCCAAAACAGGAATCATACCCCTAGACCGACGAGCCACCTGCCTGGAGCAGTCAAGTTAATCCCAGGTAGTGGACCTCACAGGGAACACAAACTTTTACGTGAATTCGCAAGATAAACGCTTTCTGCAGGCAGCACTCACCACTGATGAGAAGAATATTAAAGGCAACGAATAAAAAGCGAAATAACTTCATCGAACACTGCTTATGAACAGCCGGCAGTGCCTCAGTTTCGGTATGTGGTTTCTCAGGGTTAAGAGAAGGCGAATGCACTAAACAAAAGAACATCGGGAAACCAAGCACCAACTCATAACGAAAAGATTGCACAATATACTGCAAGTAAAATTTACAGAAGACGGATACTGAAGACGCCGCAGACAAAAGAATTATTCTATCCAGTAACGATTATCTAGGAAGCGTAAATTGCATGTGCTGCTCCACCACACAACTTCTTTTGATACTGTTTTACTTATTCTAAATTTTCATTGCCTGATCGTCTCTAGAATACTGTGTGGTATCACCTGGTTTCCAACAGCGATAGTAGTAAGTAAATCGACTACAAAGTCTTTCAAAGTAGGTCAGACACCAAAAAAAAAAAAAAAAAAAAAAAACGGAGCTGCGCGTAGCTCATGTCATTCTGCTTTCAAACGTGAATCAGCGGCTGGGAGTAGTGGCGTACTCCTGTAATCCAAGCTACTGGGAGGCTGTTGTGTGGGAGAGATCTGGAAACAACTACAGATTCGGCCGTTCCATGAGCTCAGGAATGGCCGCGATGCCTTCATCGAGCTCTGCAGATCGACATATGACAGCGTGGAAATTTCGGCGAGCGGTGGCTAAGGGTTAAGAGAAGCCAAACGCACTAAACACAAGAAAGTCGGGAAACCGAAGCTCATAACGAAAAGATTGCGGAATGCAGTGCGGAAGCAAAACTTCGAGAAGACCAACTCTGAAGCCATCGGCGCGCTAGGAATTATTCCTCGCAAGAAGCGATCATGTAGGAAGCGCGAGTCGAGGGTGTCGCTCGACCACACAATAAATTTTTGCTTAAACCAAATTTGCAATACCGGTTCGACACTAGAATACTGCGCCTTGGTTCTTCGAAAAGCGATAGTAATAAGCACGTCGACTGCAGTGTCATTTAGGGTAGTGAGTCAGACATGGGGAGGATATAAGGCGGGTGGAATATGCAACGACAGGGGGCATTGCAGGGCGGGCGCCGACTTCTTGCGCTGCGGCGCGCCGGTGCCGGCGGCGGCCTGGCTGGGCTGCTGGTGCCTCCATGTAGAGCTGCCGCCGAGCCCAGGCACCGTGCCGCTAACGAAGCGATTGCCTTTGGTGACATCTTTTGCAATAACGACTGCGCGAATCGACGGTATCTCGTAAGGAAAGAAAGAGCAGCAGCTGCCGCCGAGCCCAGGCGCCGTGCCTAACACGCAGAAGGTCCCCGGTTCGATTGCGGGCGGAAACCCGTTTTCGTCGCACTCAGCAAGACACTTGCTACGATCTCTGCTGTGACCATTTAAATCAACTTCAAACGTTCCACCAGCAGGGTGCACATGGCTCAAATGAAACATGAAACTGTTTCAGAACTGGTTGTCGGATTTTAGCGCTGACTTGGAGGCCTGGAAATGCGCGAAACAGCCGCCGCCATGCGATTTGTTACCACACCGTTGTACAAAACGCAAGAGCTCGTCCGGGATTTGAACCCTGTACCTCCTGCACCCGAAGCGGGAATCATACCGCTAGACCAACGAGCCTGTCCGTTCCGAAAACGCACTGCATGTGAATGACGCCACCTTTGATGGTCTCACCCTGTAGGGCTGCAGCTCACCCAGCGTTCTCCCTGTCTGTCGCGGTTGGATTGTTTTCATCGACGTCTTTTACTATAGGAACTTCACGAATCGGAGGGAGCTCGTAGCCGATGCCCTTGCTAACACAGAAGAAAAACTGTTGCTATTACGAGTCTCCGGGTGGTACACGAAACGAACCGTCGTTTCCGTGGTGTAGCGGTTATCACGTCTGCTTTACACGCAGAAGGTCCCCGGTTCGATCCCGGGCGGGAACACAACAATTTTAATCTATATTTCGGATTTCATTTCCGAGATGACCTCACGTCCGCGTATGCAGAGACAAGCAATGCCGTATGCTAGACGGATAGGGCGTCATTTTACTGTCAAATACTGTTGCTCTCTTATTGCACCGGTATTTGGTAACTGAGAACGCCCCTAGCTCCATTATGGCTGGCAAAATTTATAATCCGGTTCTTCAGGGCTACTTCAAGTGCGCTTGCTACTGGCTTTCCTGAGCTCACCCTACTCGCCTTGTCACAGCTCTGTCAAAGTGTGATGCTAACTAATAATGAGAAACTCTTGGCCACTCTCAATCTTACATGCCACCACCCCTTTGTTGTTGCCGTCGTTAGTAAGATGAGGGTAGACTGTCGCACAATTAAGCTTAATCTCCACTCACGGTGCACATATTCCGCAAAGACAACCTTGTTTTCCGTTGCATGCAAAATTACCGTCTGCGTTTCTACCGAATTCCACCTACGTACTTTACTGGTGCCGCATTCTTGTTATATCCACGTGCTATAACAGGCGTCTACTCTTCATTGAGGAGCTGCAACCGGGGCTGAGTTCCACCTACTCTTCAGCACGGTCAAAATGGCAGGGCTCGTCCGGGATTTGAACCCGGGACCTCCTGCACCCAAAACAGGAATCATACCCCTAGACCAACGAGCCACCTGCCTGGAGCAGTCAAGTTAATCCCAGGTAGTGGACCTCACAGGGAACACAAACTTTTACGTGAATTCGCAAGATAAACGCTTTCTGCAGGCAGCACTCACCACTGATGAGAAGAATATTAAAGGCAACGAATAAAAAGCGAAATAACTTCATCGAACACTGCTTATGAACAGCCGGCAGTGCCTCAGTTTCGGTATGTGGTTTCTCAGGGTTAAGAGAAGGCGAATGCACTAAACAAAAGAACATCGGGAAACCAAGCACCAACTCATAACGAAAAGATTGCACAATATACTGCAAGTAAAATTTACAGAAGACGGATACTGAAGACGCCGCAGACAAAAGAATTATTCTATCCAGTAACGATTATCTAGGAAGCGTAAATTGCATGTGCTGCTCCACCACACAACTTCTTTTGATACTGTTTTACTTATTCTAAATTTTCATTGCCTGATCGTCTCTAGAATACTGTGTGGTATCACCTGGTTTCCAACAGCGATAGTAGTAAGTAAATCGACTACAAAGTCTTTCAAAGTAGGTCAGACACCAAAAAAAAAAAAAAAAAAAAAAAACGGAGCTGCGCGTAGCTCATGTCATTCTGCTTTCAAACGTGAATCAGCGGCTGGGAGTAGTGGCGTACTCCTGTAATCCAAGCTACTGGGAGGCTGTTGTGTGGGAGAGATCTGGAAACAACTACAGATTCGGCCGTTCCATGAGCTCAGGAATGGCCGCGATGCCTTCATCGAGCTCTGCAGATCGACATATGACAGCGTGGAAATTTCGGCGAGCGGTGGCTAAGGGTTAAGAGAAGCCAAACGCACTAAACACAAGAAAGTCGGGAAACCGAAGCTCATAACGAAAAGATTGCGGAATGCAGTGCGGAAGCAAAACTTCGAGAAGACCAACTCTGAAGCCATCGGCGCGCTAGGAATTATTCCTCGCAAGAAGCGATCATGTAGGAAGCGCGAGTCGAGGGTGTCGCTCGACCACACAATAAATTTTTGCTTAAACCAAATTTGCAATACCGGTTCGACACTAGAATACTGCGCCTTGGTTCTTCGAAAAGCGATAGTAATAAGCACGTCGACTGCAGTGTCATTTAGGGTAGTGAGTCAGACATGGGGAGGATATAAGGCGGGTGGAATATGCAACGACAGGGGGCATTGCAGGGCGGGCGCCGACTTCTTGCGCTGCGGCGCGCCGGTGCCGGCGGCGGCCTGGCTGGGCTGCTGGTGCCTCCATGTAGAGCTGCCGCCGAGCCCAGGCACCGTGCCGCTAACGAAGCGATTGCCTTTGGTGACATCTTTTGCAATAACGACTGCGCGAATCGACGGTATCTCGTAAGGAAAGAAAGAGCAGCAGCTGCCGCCGAGCCCAGGCGCCGTGCCTAACACGCAGAAGGTCCCCGGTTCGATTGCGGGCGGAAACCCGTTTTCGTCGCACTCAGCAAGACACTTGCTACGATCTCTGCTGTGACCATTTAAATCAACTTCAAACGTTCCACCAGCAGGGTGCACATGGCTCAAATGAAACATGAAACTGTTTCAGAACTGGTTGTCGGATTTTAGCGCTGACTTGGAGGCCTGGAAATGCGCGAAACAGCCGCCGCCATGCGATTTGTTACCACACCGTTGTACAAAACGCAAGAGCTCGTCCGGGATTTGAACCCTGTACCTCCTGCACCCGAAGCGGGAATCATACCGCTAGACCAACGAGCCTGTCCGTTCCGAAAACGCACTGCATGTGAATGACGCCACCTTTGATGGTCTCACCCTGTAGGGCTGCAGCTCACCCAGCGTTCTCCCTGTCTGTCGCGGTTGGATTGTTTTCATCGACGTCTTTTACTATAGGAACTTCACGAATCGGAGGGAGCTCGTAGCCGATGCCCTTGCTAACACAGAAGAAAAACTGTTGCTATTACGAGTCTCCGGGTGGTACACGAAACGAACCGTCGTTTCCGTGGTGTAGCGGTTATCACGTCTGCTTTACACGCAGAAGGTCCCCGGTTCGATCCCGGGCGGGAACACAACAATTTTAATCTATATTTCGGATTTCATTTCCGAGATGACCTCACGTCCGCGTATGCAGAGACAAGCAATGCCGTATGCTAGACGGATAGGGCGTCATTTTACTGTCAAATACTGTTGCTCTCTTATTGCACCGGTATTTGGTAACTGAGAACGCCCCTAGCTCCATTATGGCTGGCAAAATTTATAATCCGGTTCTTCAGGGCTACTTCAAGTGCGCTTGCTACTGGCTTTCCTGAGCTCACCCTACTCGCCTTGTCACAGCTCTGTCAAAGTGTGATGCTAACTAATAATGAGAAACTCTTGGCCACTCTCAATCTTACATGCCACCACCCCTTTGTTGTTGCCGTCGTTAGTAAGATGAGGGTAGACTGTCGCACAATTAAGCTTAATCTCCACTCACGGTGCACATATTCCGCAAAGACAACCTTGTTTCCGTTGCATGCAAAATTACCGTCTGCGTTTCTACCGAATTCCACCTACGTACTTTACTGGTGCCGCATTCTTGTTATATCCACGTGCTATAACAGGCGTCTACTCTTCATTGAGGAGCTGCAACCGGGGCTGAGTTCCACCTACTCTTCAGCACGGTCAAAATGGCAGGGCTCGTCCGGGATTTGAACCCGGGACCTCCTGCACCCAAAACAGGAATCATACCCCTAGACCAACGAGCCACCTGCCTGGAGCAGTCAAGTTAATCCCAGGTAGTGGACCTCACAGGGAACACAAACTTTTACGTGAATTCGCAAGATAAACGCTTTCTGCAGGCAGCACTCACCACTGATGAGAAGAATATTAAAGGCAACGAATAAAAAGCGAAATAACTTCATCGAACACTGCTTATGAACAGCCGGCAGTGCCTCAGTTTCGGTATGTGGTTTCTCAGGGTTAAGAGAAGGCGAATGCACTAAACAAAAGAACATCGGGAAACCAAGCACCAACTCATAACGAAAAGATTGCACAATATACTGCAAGTAAAATTTACAGAAGACGGATACTGAAGACGCCGCAGACAAAAGAATTATTCTATCCAGTAACGATTATCTAGGAAGCGTAAATTGCATGTGCTGCTCCACCACACAACTTCTTTTGATACTGTTTTACTTATTCTAAATTTTCATTGCCTGATCGTCTCTAGAATACTGTGTGGTATCACCTGGTTTCCAACAGCGATAGTAGTAAGTAAATCGACTACAAAGTCTTTCAAAGTAGGTCAGACACCAAAAAAAAAAAAAAAAAAAAAAAAACGGAGCTGCGCGTAGCTCATGTCATTCTGCTTTCAAACGTGAATCAGCGGCTGGGAGTAGTGGCGTACTCCTGTAATCCAAGCTACTGGGAGGCTGTTGTGTGGGAGAGATCTGGAAACAACTACAGATTCGGCCGTTCCATGAGCTCAGGAATGGCCGCGATGCCTTCATCGAGCTCTGCAGATCGACATATGACAGCGTGGAAATTTCGGCGAGCGGTGGCTAAGGGTTAAGAGAAGCCAAACGCACTAAACACAAGAAAGTCGGGAAACCGAAGCTCATAACGAAAAGATTGCGGAATGCAGTGCGGAAGCAAAACTTCGAGAAGACCAACTCTGAAGCCATCGGCGCGCTAGGAATTATTCCTCGCAAGAAGCGATCATGTAGGAAGCGCGAGTCGAGGGTGTCGCTCGACCACACAATAAATTTTTGCTTAAACCAAATTTGCAATACCGGTTCGACACTAGAATACTGCGCCTTGGTTCTTCGAAAAGCGATAGTAATAAGCACGTCGACTGCAGTGTCATTTAGGGTAGTGAGTCAGACATGGGGAGGATATAAGGCGGGTGGAATATGCAACGACAGGGGGCATTGCAGGGCGGGCGCCGACTTCTTGCGCTGCGGCGCGCCGGTGCCGGCGGCGGCCTGGCTGGGCTGCTGGTGCCTCCATGTAGAGCTGCCGCCGAGCCCAGGCACCGTGCCGCTAACGAAGCGATTGCCTTTGGTGACATCTTTTGCAATAACGACTGCGCGAATCGACGGTATCTCGTAAGGAAAGAAAGAGCAGCAGCTGCCGCCGAGCCCAGGCGCCGTGCCTAACACGCAGAAGGTCCCCGGTTCGATTGCGGGCGGAAACCCGTTTTCGTCGCACTCAGCAAGACACTTGCTACGATCTCTGCTGTGACCATTTAAATCAACTTCAAACGTTCCACCAGCAGGGTGCACATGGCTCAAATGAAACATGAAACTGTTTCAGAACTGGTTGTCGGATTTTAGCGCTGACTTGGAGGCCTGGAAATGCGCGAAACAGCCGCCGCCATGCGATTTGTTACCACACCGTTGTACAAAACGCAAGAGCTCGTCCGGGATTTGAACCCTGTACCTCCTGCACCCGAAGCGGGAATCATACCGCTAGACCAACGAGCCTGTCCGTTCCGAAAACGCACTGCATGTGAATGACGCCACCTTTGATGGTCTCACCCTGTAGGGCTGCAGCTCACCCAGCGTTCTCCCTGTCTGTCGCGGTTGGATTGTTTTCATCGACGTCTTTTACTATAGGAACTTCACGAATCGGAGGGAGCTCGTAGCCGATGCCCTTGCTAACACAGAAGAAAAACTGTTGCTATTACGAGTCTCCGGGTGGTACACGAAACGAACCGTCGTTTCCGTGGTGTAGCGGTTATCACGTCTGCTTTACACGCAGAAGGTCCCCGGTTCGATCCCGGGCGGGAACACAACAATTTTAATCTATATTTCGGATTTCATTTCCGAGATGACCTCACGTCCGCGTATGCAGAGACAAGCAATGCCGTATGCTAGACGGATAGGGCGTCATTTTACTGTCAAATACTGTTGCTCTCTTATTGCACCGGTATTTGGTAACTGAGAACGCCCCTAGCTCCATTATGGCTGGCAAAATTTATAATCCGGTTCTTCAGGGCTACTTCAAGTGCGCTTGCTACTGGCTTTCCTGAGCTCACCCTACTCGCCTTGTCACAGCTCTGTCAAAGTGTGATGCTAACTAATAATGAGAAACTCTTGGCCACTCTCAATCTTACATGCCACCACCCCTTTGTTGTTGCCGTCGTTAGTAAGATGAGGGTAGACTGTCGCACAATTAAGCTTAATCTCCACTCACGGTGCACATATTCCGCAAAGACAACCTTGTTTTCCGTTGCATGCAAAATTACCGTCTGCGTTTCTACCGAATTCCACCTACGTACTTTACTGGTGCCGCATTCTTGTTATATCCACGTGCTATAACAGGCGTCTACTCTTCATTGAGGAGCTGCAACCGGGGCTGAGTTCCACCTACTCTTCAGCACGGTCAAAATGGCAGGGCTCGTCCGGGATTTGAACCCGGGACCTCCTGCACCCAAAACAGGAATCATACCCCTAGACCAACGAGCCACCTGCCTGGAGCAGTCAAGTTAATCCCAGGTAGTGGACCTCACAGGGAACACAAACTTTTACGTGAATTCGCAAGATAAACGCTTTCTGCAGGCAGCACTCACCACTGATGAGAAGAATATTAAAGGCAACGAATAAAAAGCGAAATAACTTCATCGAACACTGCTTATGAACAGCCGGCAGTGCCTCAGTTTCGGTATGTGGTTTCTCAGGGTTAAGAGAAGGCGAATGCACTAAACAAAAGAACATCGGGAAACCAAGCACCAACTCATAACGAAAAGATTGCACAATATACTGCAAGTAAAATTTACAGAAGACGGATACTGAAGACGCCGCAGACAAAAGAATTATTCTATCCAGTAACGATTATCTAGGAAGCGTAAATTGCATGTGCTGCTCCACCACACAACTTCTTTTGATACTGTTTTACTTATTCTAAATTTTCATTGCCTGATCGTCTCTAGAATACTGTGTGGTATCACCTGGTTTCCAACAGCGATAGTAGTAAGTAAATCGACTACAAAGTCTTTCAAAGTAGGTCAGACACCAAAAAAAAAAAAAAAAAAAAAAAAACGGAGCTGCGCGTAGCTCATGTCATTCTGCTTTCAAACGTGAATCAGCGGCTGGGAGTAGTGGCGTACTCCTGTAATCCAAGCTACTGGGAGGCTGTTGTGTGGGAGAGATCTGGAAACAACTACAGATTCGGCCGTTCCATGAGCTCAGGAATGGCCGCGATGCCTTCATCGAGCTCTGCAGATCGACATATGACAGCGTGGAAATTTCGGCGAGCGGTGGCTAAGGGTTAAGAGAAGCCAAACGCACTAAACACAAGAAAGTCGGGAAACCGAAGCTCATAACGAAAAGATTGCGGAATGCAGTGCGGAAGCAAAACTTCGAGAAGACCAACTCTGAAGCCATCGGCGCGCTAGGAATTATTCCTCGCAAGAAGCGATCATGTAGGAAGCGCGAGTCGAGGGTGTCGCTCGACCACACAATAAATTTTTGCTTAAACCAAATTTGCAATACCGGTTCGACACTAGAATACTGCGCCTTGGTTCTTCGAAAAGCGATAGTAATAAGCACGTCGACTGCAGTGTCATTTAGGGTAGTGAGTCAGACATGGGGAGGATATAAGGCGGGTGGAATATGCAACGACAGGGGGCATTGCAGGGCGGGCGCCGACTTCTTGCGCTGCGGCGCGCCGGTGCCGGCGGCGGCCTGGCTGGGCTGCTGGTGCCTCCATGTAGAGCTGCCGCCGAGCCCAGGCACCGTGCCGCTAACGAAGCGATTGCCTTTGGTGACATCTTTTGCAATAACGACTGCGCGAATCGACGGTATCTCGTAAGGAAAGAAAGAGCAGCAGCTGCCGCCGAGCCCAGGCGCCGTGCCTAACACGCAGAAGGTCCCCGGTTCGATTGCGGGCGGAAACCCGTTTTCGTCGCACTCAGCAAGACACTTGCTACGATCTCTGCTGTGACCATTTAAATCAACTTCAAACGTTCCACCAGCAGGGTGCACATGGCTCAAATGAAACATGAAACTGTTTCAGAACTGGTTGTCGGATTTTAGCGCTGACTTGGAGGCCTGGAAATGCGCGAAACAGCCGCCGCCATGCGATTTGTTACCACACCGTTGTACAAAACGCAAGAGCTCGTCCGGGATTTGAACCCTGTACCTCCTGCACCCGAAGCGGGAATCATACCGCTAGACCAACGAGCCTGTCCGTTCCGAAAACGCACTGCATGTGAATGACGCCACCTTTGATGGTCTCACCCTGTAGGGCTGCAGCTCACCCAGCGTTCTCCCTGTCTGTCGCGGTTGGATTGTTTTCATCGACGTCTTTTACTATAGGAACTTCACGAATCGGAGGGAGCTCGTAGCCGATGCCCTTGCTAACACAGAAGAAAAACTGTTGCTATTACGAGTCTCCGGGTGGTACACGAAACGAACCGTCGTTTCCGTGGTGTAGCGGTTATCACGTCTGCTTTACACGCAGAAGGTCCCCGGTTCGATCCCGGGCGGGAACACAACAATTTTAATCTATATTTCGGATTTCATTTCCGAGATGACCTCACGTCCGCGTATGCAGAGACAAGCAATGCCGTATGCTAGACGGATAGGGCGTCATTTTACTGTCAAATACTGTTGCTCTCTTATTGCACCGGTATTTGGTAACTGAGAACGCCCCTAGCTCCATTATGGCTGGCAAAATTTATAATCCGGTTCTTCAGGGCTACTTCAAGTGCGCTTGCTACTGGCTTTCCTGAGCTCACCCTACTCGCCTTGTCACAGCTCTGTCAAAGTGTGATGCTAACTAATAATGAGAAACTCTTGGCCACTCTCAATCTTACATGCCACCACCCCTTTGTTGTTGCCGTCGTTAGTAAGATGAGGGTAGACTGTCGCACAATTAAGCTTAATCTCCACTCACGGTGCACATATTCCGCAAAGACAACCTTGTTTTCCGTTGCATGCAAAATTACCGTCTGCGTTTCTACCGAATTCCACCTACGTACTTTACTGGTGCCGCATTCTTGTTATATCCACGTGCTATAACAGGCGTCTACTCTTCATTGAGGAGCTGCAACCGGGGCTGAGTTCCACCTACTCTTCAGCACGGTCAAAATGGCAGGGCTCGTCCGGGATTTGAACCCGGGACCTCCTGCACCCAAAACAGGAATCATACCCCTAGACCAACGAGCCACCTGCCTGGAGCAGTCAAGTTAATCCCAGGTAGTGGACCTCACAGGGAACACAAACTTTTACGTGAATTCGCAAGATAAACGCTTTCTGCAGGCAGCACTCACCACTGATGAGAAGAATATTAAAGGCAACGAATAAAAAGCGAAATAACTTCATCGAACACTGCTTATGAACAGCCGGCAGTGCCTCAGTTTCGGTATGTGGTTTCTCAGGGTTAAGAGAAGGCGAATGCACTAAACAAAAGAACATCGGGAAACCAAGCACCAACTCATAACGAAAAGATTGCACAATATACTGCAAGTAAAATTTACAGAAGACGGATACTGAAGACGCCGCAGACAAAAGAATTATTCTATCCAGTAACGATTATCTAGGAAGCGTAAATTGCATGTGCTGCTCCACCACACAACTTCTTTTGATACTGTTTTACTTATTCTAAATTTTCATTGCCTGATCGTCTCTAGAATACTGTGTGGTATCACCTGGTTTCCAACAGCGATAGTAGTAAGTAAATCGACTACAAAGTCTTTCAAAGTAGGTCAGACACCAAAAAAAAAAAAAAAAAAAAAAAAAACGGAGCTGCGCGTAGCTCATGTCATTCTGCTTTCAAACGTGAATCAGCGGCTGGGAGTAGTGGCGTACTCCTGTAATCCAAGCTACTGGGAGGCTGTTGTGTGGGAGAGATCTGGAAACAACTACAGATTCGGCCGTTCCATGAGCTCAGGAATGGCCGCGATGCCTTCATCGAGCTCTGCAGATCGACATATGACAGCGTGGAAATTTCGGCGAGCGGTGGCTAAGGGTTAAGAGAAGCCAAACGCACTAAACACAAGAAAGTCGGGAAACCGAAGCTCATAACGAAAAGATTGCGGAATGCAGTGCGGAAGCAAAACTTCGAGAAGACCAACTCTGAAGCCATCGGCGCGCTAGGAATTATTCCTCGCAAGAAGCGATCATGTAGGAAGCGCGAGTCGAGGGTGTCGCTCGACCACACAATAAATTTTTGCTTAAACCAAATTTGCAATACCGGTTCGACACTAGAATACTGCGCCTTGGTTCTTCGAAAAGCGATAGTAATAAGCACGTCGACTGCAGTGTCATTTAGGGTAGTGAGTCAGACATGGGGAGGATATAAGGCGGGTGGAATATGCAACGACAGGGGGCATTGCAGGGCGGGCGCCGACTTCTTGCGCTGCGGCGCGCCGGTGCCGGCGGCGGCCTGGCTGGGCTGCTGGTGCCTCCATGTAGAGCTGCCGCCGAGCCCAGGCACCGTGCCGCTAACGAAGCGATTGCCTTTGGTGACATCTTTTGCAATAACGACTGCGCGAATCGACGGTATCTCGTAAGGAAAGAAAGAGCAGCAGCTGCCGCCGAGCCCAGGCGCCGTGCCTAACACGCAGAAGGTCCCCGGTTCGATTGCGGGCGGAAACCCGTTTTCGTCGCACTCAGCAAGACACTTGCTACGATCTCTGCTGTGACCATTTAAATCAACTTCAAACGTTCCACCAGCAGGGTGCACATGGCTCAAATGAAACATGAAACTGTTTCAGAACTGGTTGTCGGATTTTAGCGCTGACTTGGAGGCCTGGAAATGCGCGAAACAGCCGCCGCCATGCGATTTGTTACCACACCGTTGTACAAAACGCAAGAGCTCGTCCGGGATTTGAACCCTGTACCTCCTGCACCCGAAGCGGGAATCATACCGCTAGACCAACGAGCCTGTCCGTTCCGAAAACGCACTGCATGTGAATGACGCCACCTTTGATGGTCTCACCCTGTAGGGCTGCAGCTCACCCAGCGTTCTCCCTGTCTGTCGCGGTTGGATTGTTTTCATCGACGTCTTTTACTATAGGAACTTCACGAATCGGAGGGAGCTCGTAGCCGATGCCCTTGCTAACACAGAAGAAAAACTGTTGCTATTACGAGTCTCCGGGTGGTACACGAAACGAACCGTCGTTTCCGTGGTGTAGCGGTTATCACGTCTGCTTTACACGCAGAAGGTCCCCGGTTCGATCCCGGGCGGGAACACAACAATTTTAATCTATATTTCGGATTTCATTTCCGAGATGACCTCACGTCCGCGTATGCAGAGACAAGCAATGCCGTATGCTAGACGGATAGGGCGTCATTTTACTGTCAAATACTGTTGCTCTCTTATTGCACCGGTATTTGGTAACTGAGAACGCCCCTAGCTCCATTATGGCTGGCAAAATTTATAATCCGGTTCTTCAGGGCTACTTCAAGTGCGCTTGCTACTGGCTTTCCTGAGCTCACCCTACTCGCCTTGTCACAGCTCTGTCAAAGTGTGATGCTAACTAATAATGAGAAACTCTTGGCCACTCTCAATCTTACATGCCACCACCCCTTTGTTGTTGCCGTCGTTAGTAAGATGAGGGTAGACTGTCGCACAATTAAGCTTAATCTCCACTCACGGTGCACATATTCCGCAAAGACAACCTTGTTTTCCGTTGCATGCAAAATTACCGTCTGCGTTTCTACCGAATTCCACCTACGTACTTTACTGGTGCCGCATTCTTGTTATATCCACGTGCTATAACAGGCGTCTACTCTTCATTGAGGAGCTGCAACCGGGGCTGAGTTCCACCTACTCTTCAGCACGGTCAAAATGGCAGGGCTCGTCCGGGATTTGAACCCGGGACCTCCTGCACCCAAAACAGGAATCATACCCCTAGACCAACGAGCCACCTGCCTGGAGCAGTCAAGTTAATCCCAGGTAGTGGACCTCACAGGGAACACAAACTTTTACGTGAATTCGCAAGATAAACGCTTTCTGCAGGCAGCACTCACCACTGATGAGAAGAATATTAAAGGCAACGAATAAAAAGCGAAATAACTTCATCGAACACTGCTTATGAACAGCCGGCAGTGCCTCAGTTTCGGTATGTGGTTTCTCAGGGTTAAGAGAAGGCGAATGCACTAAACAAAAGAACATCGGGAAACCAAGCACCAACTCATAACGAAAAGATTGCACAATATACTGCAAGTAAAATTTACAGAAGACGGATACTGAAGACGCCGCAGACAAAAGAATTATTCTATCCAGTAACGATTATCTAGGAAGCGTAAATTGCATGTGCTGCTCCACCACACAACTTCTTTTGATACTGTTTTACTTATTCTAAATTTTCATTGCCTGATCGTCTCTAGAATACTGTGTGGTATCACCTGGTTTCCAACAGCGATAGTAGTAAGTAAATCGACTACAAAGTCTTTCAAAGTAGGTCAGACACCAAAAAAAAAAAAAAAAAAAAAAAAAACGGAGCTGCGCGTAGCTCATGTCATTCTGCTTTCAAACGTGAATCAGCGGCTGGGAGTAGTGGCGTACTCCTGTAATCCAAGCTACTGGGAGGCTGTTGTGTGGGAGAGATCTGGAAACAACTACAGATTCGGCCGTTCCATGAGCTCAGGAATGGCCGCGATGCCTTCATCGAGCTCTGCAGATCGACATATGACAGCGTGGAAATTTCGGCGAGCGGTGGCTAAGGGTTAAGAGAAGCCAAACGCACTAAACACAAGAAAGTCGGGAAACCGAAGCTCATAACGAAAAGATTGCGGAATGCAGTGCGGAAGCAAAACTTCGAGAAGACCAACTCTGAAGCCATCGGCGCGCTAGGAATTATTCCTCGCAAGAAGCGATCATGTAGGAAGCGCGAGTCGAGGGTGTCGCTCGACCACACAATAAATTTTTGCTTAAACCAAATTTGCAATACCGGTTCGACACTAGAATACTGCGCCTTGGTTCTTCGAAAAGCGATAGTAATAAGCACGTCGACTGCAGTGTCATTTAGGGTAGTGAGTCAGACATGGGGAGGATATAAGGCGGGTGGAATATGCAACGACAGGGGGCATTGCAGGGCGGGCGCCGACTTCTTGCGCTGCGGCGCGCCGGTGCCGGCGGCGGCCTGGCTGGGCTGCTGGTGCCTCCATGTAGAGCTGCCGCCGAGCCCAGGCACCGTGCCGCTAACGAAGCGATTGCCTTTGGTGACATCTTTTGCAATAACGACTGCGCGAATCGACGGTATCTCGTAAGGAAAGAAAGAGCAGCAGCTGCCGCCGAGCCCAGGCGCCGTGCCTAACACGCAGAAGGTCCCCGGTTCGATTGCGGGCGGAAACCCGTTTTCGTCGCACTCAGCAAGACACTTGCTACGATCTCTGCTGTGACCATTTAAATCAACTTCAAACGTTCCACCAGCAGGGTGCACATGGCTCAAATGAAACATGAAACTGTTTCAGAACTGGTTGTCGGATTTTAGCGCTGACTTGGAGGCCTGGAAATGCGCGAAACAGCCGCCGCCATGCGATTTGTTACCACACCGTTGTACAAAACGCAAGAGCTCGTCCGGGATTTGAACCCTGTACCTCCTGCACCCGAAGCGGGAATCATACCGCTAGACCAACGAGCCTGTCCGTTCCGAAAACGCACTGCATGTGAATGACGCCACCTTTGATGGTCTCACCCTGTAGGGCTGCAGCTCACCCAGCGTTCTCCCTGTCTGTCGCGGTTGGATTGTTTTCATCGACGTCTTTTACTATAGGAACTTCACGAATCGGAGGGAGCTCGTAGCCGATGCCCTTGCTAACACAGAAGAAAAACTGTTGCTATTACGAGTCTCCGGGTGGTACACGAAACGAACCGTCGTTTCCGTGGTGTAGCGGTTATCACGTCTGCTTTACACGCAGAAGGTCCCCGGTTCGATCCCGGGCGGGAACACAACAATTTTAATCTATATTTCGGATTTCATTTCCGAGATGACCTCACGTCCGCGTATGCAGAGACAAGCAATGCCGTATGCTAGACGGATAGGGCGTCATTTTACTGTCAAATACTGTTGCTCTCTTATTGCACCGGTATTTGGTAACTGAGAACGCCCCTAGCTCCATTATGGCTGGCAAAATTTATAATCCGGTTCTTCAGGGCTACTTCAAGTGCGCTTGCTACTGGCTTTCCTGAGCTCACCCTACTCGCCTTGTCACAGCTCTGTCAAAGTGTGATGCTAACTAATAATGAGAAACTCTTGGCCACTCTCAATCTTACATGCCACCACCCCTTTGTTGTTGCCGTCGTTAGTAAGATGAGGGTAGACTGTCGCACAATTAAGCTTAATCTCCACTCACGGTGCACATATTCCGCAAAGACAACCTTGTTTTCCGTTGCATGCAAAATTACCGTCTGCGTTTCTACCGAATTCCACCTACGTACTTTACTGGTGCCGCATTCTTGTTATATCCACGTGCTATAACAGGCGTCTACTCTTCATTGAGGAGCTGCAACCGGGGCTGAGTTCCACCTACTCTTCAGCACGGTCAAAATGGCAGGGCTCGTCCGGGATTTGAACCCGGGACCTCCTGCACCCAAAACAGGAATCATACCCCTAGACCAACGAGCCACCTGCCTGGAGCAGTCAAGTTAATCCCAGGTAGTGGACCTCACAGGGAACACAAACTTTTACGTGAATTCGCAAGATAAACGCTTTCTGCAGGCAGCACTCACCACTGATGAGAAGAATATTAAAGGCAACGAATAAAAAGCGAAATAACTTCATCGAACACTGCTTATGAACAGCCGGCAGTGCCTCAGTTTCGGTATGTGGTTTCTCAGGGTTAAGAGAAGGCGAATGCACTAAACAAAAGAACATCGGGAAACCAAGCACCAACTCATAACGAAAAGATTGCACAATATACTGCAAGTAAAATTTACAGAAGACGGATACTGAAGACGCCGCAGACAAAAGAATTATTCTATCCAGTAACGATTATCTAGGAAGCGTAAATTGCCTGTGCTGCTCCACCACACAACTTCTTTTGATACTGTTTTACTTATTCTAAATTTTCATTGCCTGATCGTCTCTAGAATACTGTGTGGTATCACCTGGTTTCCAACAGCGATAGTAGTAAGTAAATCGACTACAAAGTCTTTCAAAGTAGGTCAGACACCAAAAAAAAAAAAAAAAAAAAAACGGAGCTGCGCGTAGCTCATGTCATTCTGCTTTCAAACGTGAATCAGCGGCTGGGAGTAGTGGCGTACTCCTGTAATCCAAGCTACTGGGAGGCTGTTGTGTGGGAGAGATCTGGAAACAACTACAGATTCGGCCGTTCCATGAGCTCAGGAATGGCCGCGATGCCTTCATCGAGCTCTGCAGATCGACATATGACAGCGTGGAAATTTCGGCGAGCGGTGGCTAAGGGTTAAGAGAAGCCAAACGCACTAAACACAAGAAAGTCGGGAAACCGAAGCTCATAACGAAAAGATTGCGGAATGCAGTGCGGAAGCAAAACTTCGAGAAGACCAACTCTGAAGCCATCGGCGCGCTAGGAATTATTCCTCGCAAGAAGCGATCATGTAGGAAGCGCGAGTCGAGGGTGTCGCTCGACCACACAATAAATTTTTGCTTAAACCAAATTTGCAATACCGGTTCGACACTAGAATACTGCGCCTTGGTTCTTCGAAAAGCGATAGTAATAAGCACGTCGACTGCAGTGTCATTTAGGGTAGTGAGTCAGACATGGGGAGGATATAAGGCGGGTGGAATATGCAACGACAGGGGGCATTGCAGGGCGGGCGCCGACTTCTTGCGCTGCGGCGCGCCGGTGCCGGCGGCGGCCTGGCTGGGCTGCTGGTGCCTCCATGTAGAGCTGCCGCCGAGCCCAGGCACCGTGCCGCTAACGAAGCGATTGCCTTTGGTGACATCTTTTGCAATAACGACTGCGCGAATCGACGGTATCTCGTAAGGAAAGAAAGAGCAGCAGCTGCCGCCGAGCCCAGGCGCCGTGCCTAACACGCAGAAGGTCCCCGGTTCGATTGCGGGCGGAAACCCGTTTTCGTCGCACTCAGCAAGACACTTGCTACGATCTCTGCTGTGACCATTTAAATCAACTTCAAACGTTCCACCAGCAGGGTGCACATGGCTCAAATGAAACATGAAACTGTTTCAGAACTGGTTGTCGGATTTTAGCGCTGACTTGGAGGCCTGGAAATGCGCGAAACAGCCGCCGCCATGCGATTTGTTACCATACCGTTGTACAAAACGCAAGAGCTCGTCCGGGATTTGAACCCTGTACCTCCTGCACCCGAAGCGGGAATCATACCCCTAGACCAACGAGCCTGTCCGTTCCGAAAACGCACTGCATGTGAATGACGCCACCTTTGATGGTCTCACCCTGTAGGGCTGCAGCTCACCCAGCGTTCTCCCTGTCTGTCGCGGTTGGATTGTTTTCATCGACGTCTTTTACTATAGGAACTTCACGAATCGGAGGGAGCTCGTAGCCGATGCCCTTGCTAACACAGAAGAAAAACTGTTGCTATTACGAGTCTCCGGGTGGTACACGAAACGAACCGTCGTTTCCGTGGTGTAGCGGTTATCACGTCTGCTTTACACGCAGAAGGTCCCCGGTTCGATCCCGGGCGGGAACACAACAATTTTAATCTATATTTCGGATTTCATTTCCGAGATGACCTCACGTCCGCGTATGCAGAGACAAGCAATGCCGTATGCTAGACGGATAGGGCGTCATTTTACTGTCAAATACTGTTGCTCTCTTATTGCACCGGTATTTGGTAACTGAGAACGCCCCTAGCTCCATTATGGCTGGCAAAATTTATAATCCGGTTCTTCAGGGCTACTTCAAGTGCGCTTGCTACTGGCTTTCCTGAGCTCACCCTACTCGCCTTGTCACAGCTCTGTCAAAGTGTGATGCTAACTAATAATGAGAAACTCTTGGCCACTCTCAATCTTACATGCCACCACCCCTTTGTTGTTGCCGTCGTTAGTAAGATGAGGGTAGACTGTCGCACAATTAAGCTTAATCTCCACTCACGGTGCACATATTCCGCAAAGACAACCTTGTTTTCCGTTGCATGCAAAATTACCGTCTGCGTTTCTACCGAATTCCACCTACGTACTTTACTGGTGCCGCATTCTTGTTATATCCACGTGCTATAACAGGCGTCTACTCTTCATTGAGGAGCTGCAACCGGGGCTGAGTTCCACCTACTCTTCAGCACGGTCAAAATGGCAGGGCTCGTCCGGGATTTGAACCCGGGACCTCCTGCACCCAAAACAGGAATCATACCCCTAGACCAACGAGCCACCTGCCTGGAGCAGTCAAGTTAATCCCAGGTAGTGGACCTCACAGGGAACACAAACTTTTACGTGAATTCGCAAGATAAACGCTTTCTGCAGGCAGCACTCACCACTGATGAGAAGAATATTAAAGGCAACGAATAAAAAGCGAAATAACTTCATCGAACACTGCTTATGAACAGCCGGCAGTGCCTCAGTTTCGGTATGTGGTTTCTCAGGGTTAAGAGAAGGCGAATGCACTAAACAAAAGAACATCGGGAAACCAAGCACCAACTCATAACGAAAAGATTGCACAATATACTGCAAGTAAAATTTACAGAAGACGGATACTGAAGACGCCGCAGACAAAAGAATTATTCTATCCAGTAACGATTATCTAGGAAGCGTAAATTGCATGTGCTGCTCCACCACACAACTTCTTTTGATACTGTTTTACTTATTCTAAATTTTCATTGCCTGATCGTCTCTAGAATACTGTGTGGTATCACCTGGTTTCCAACAGCGATAGTAGTAAGTAAATCGACTACAAAGTCTTTCAAAGTAGGTCAGACACCAAAAAAAAAAAAAAAAAAAAAACGGAGCTGCGCGTAGCTCATGTCATTCTGCTTTCAAACGTGAATCAGCGGCTGGGAGTAGTGGCGTACTCCTGTAATCCAAGCTACTGGGAGGCTGTTGTGTGGGAGAGATCTGGAAACAACTACAGATTCGGCCGTTCCATGAGCTCAGGAATGGCCGCGATGCCTTCATCGAGCTCTGCAGATCGACATATGACAGCGTGGAAATTTCGGCGAGCGGTGGCTAAGGGTTAAGAGAAGCCAAACGCACTAAACACAAGAAAGTCGGGAAACCGAAGCTCATAACGAAAAGATTGCGGAATGCAGTGCGGAAGCAAAACTTCGAGAAGACCAACTCTGAAGCCATCGGCGCGCTAGGAATTATTCCTCGCAAGAAGCGATCATGTAGGAAGCGTGAGTCGAGGGTGTCGCTCGACCACACAATAAATTTTTGCTTAAACCAAATTTGCAATACCGGTTCGACACTAGAATACTGCGCCTTGGTTCTTCGAAAAGCGATAGTAATAAGCACGTCGACTGCAGTGTCATTTAGGGTAGTGAGTCAGACATGGGGAGGATATAAGGCGGGTGGAATATGCAACGACAGGGGGCATTGCAGGGCGGGCGCCGACTTCTTGCGCTGCGGCGCGCCGGTGCCGGCGGCGGCCTGGCTGGGCTGCTGGTGCCTCCATGTAGAGCTGCCGCCGAGCCCAGGCACCGTGCCGCTAACGAAGCGATTGCCTTTGGTGACATCTTTTGCAATAACGACTGCGCGAATCGACGGTATCTCGTAAGGAAAGAAAGAGCAGCAGCTGCCGCCGAGCCCAGGCGCCGTGCCTAACACGCAGAAGGTCCCCGGTTCGATTGCGGGCGGAAACCCGTTTTCGTCGCACTCAGCAAGACACTTGCTACGATCTCTGCTGTGACCATTTAAATCAACTTCAAACGTTCCACCAGCAGGGTGCACATGGCTCAAATGAAACATGAAACTGTTTCAGAACTGGTTGTCGGATTTTAGCGCTGACTTGGAGGCCTGGAAATGCGCGAAACAGCCGCCGCCATGCGATTTGTTACCATACCGTTGTACAAAACGCAAGAGCTCGTCCGGGATTTGAACCCTGTACCTCCTGCACCCGAAGCGGGAATCATACCCCTAGACCAACGAGCCTGTCCGTTCCGAAAACGCACTGCATGTGAATGACGCCACCTTTGATGGTCTCACCCTGTAGGGCTGCAGCTCACCCAGCGTTCTCCCTGTCTGTCGCGGTTGGATTGTTTTCATCGACGTCTTTTACTATAGGAACTTCACGAATCGGAGGGAGCTCGTAGCCGATGCCCTTGCTAACACAGAAGAAAAACTGTTGCTATTACGAGTCTCCGGGTGGTACACGAAACGAACCGTCGTTTCCGTGGTGTAGCGGTTATCACGTCTGCTTTACACGCAGAAGGTCCCCGGTTCGATCCCGGGCGGGAACACAACAATTTTAATCTATATTTCGGATTTCATTTCCGAGATGACCTCACGTCCGCGTATGCAGAGACAAGCAATGCCGTATGCTAGACGGATAGGGCGTCATTTTACTGTCAAATACTGTTGCTCTCTTATTGCACCGGTATTTGGTAACTGAGAACGCCCCTAGCTCCATTATGGCTGGCAAAATTTATAATCCGGTTCTTCAGGGCTACTTCAAGTGCGCTTGCTACTGGCTTTCCTGAGCTCACCCTACTCGCCTTGTCACAGCTCTGTCAAAGTGTGATGCTAACTAATAATGAGAAACTCTTGGCCACTCTCAATCTTACATGCCACCACCCCTTTGTTGTTGCCGTCGTTAGTAAGATGAGGGTAGACTGTCGCACAATTAAGCTTAATCTCCACTCACGGTGCACATATTCCGCAAAGACAACCTTGTTTTCCGTTGCATGCAAAATTACCGTCTGCGTTTCTACCGAATTCCACCTACGTACTTTACTGGTGCCGCATTCTTGTTATATCCACGTGCTATAACAGGCGTCTACTCTTCATTGAGGAGCTGCAACCGGGGCTGAGTTCCACCTACTCTTCAGCACGGTCAAAATGGCAGGGCTCGTCCGGGATTTGAACCCGGGACCTCCTGCACCCAAAACAGGAATCATACCCCTAGACCAACGAGCCACCTGCCTGGAGCAGTCAAGTTAATCCCAGGTAGTGGACCTCACAGGGAACACAAACTTTTACGTGAATTCGCAAGATAAACGCTTTCTGCAGGCAGCACTCACCACTGATGAGAAGAATATTAAAGGCAACGAATAAAAAGCGAAATAACTTCATCGAACACTGCTTATGAACAGCCGGCAGTGCCTCAGTTTCGGTATGTGGTTTCTCAGGGTTAAGAGAAGGCGAATGCACTAAACAAAAGAACATCGGGAAACCAAGCACCAACTCATAACGAAAAGATTGCACAATATACTGCAAGTAAAATTTACAGAAGACGGATACTGAAGACGCCGCAGACAAAAGAATTATTCTATCCAGTAACGATTATCTAGGAAGCGTAAATTGCATGTGCTGCTCCACCACACAACTTCTTTTGATACTGTTTTACTTATTCTAAATTTTCATTGCCTGATCGTCTCTAGAATACTGTGTGGTATCACCTGGTTTCCAACAGCGATAGTAGTAAGTAAATCGACTACAAAGTCTTTCAAAGTAGGTCAGACACCAAAAAAAAAAAAAAAAAAAAAACGGAGCTGCGCGTAGCTCATGTCATTCTGCTTTCAAACGTGAATCAGCGGCTGGGAGTAGTGGCGTACTCCTGTAATCCAAGCTACTGGGAGGCTGTTGTGTGGGAGAGATCTGGAAACAACTACAGATTCGGCCGTTCCATGAGCTCAGGAATGGCCGCGATGCCTTCATCGAGCTCTGCAGATCGACATATGACAGCGTGGAAATTTCGGCGAGCGGTGGCTAAGGGTTAAGAGAAGCCAAACGCACTAAACACAAGAAAGTCGGGAAACCGAAGCTCATAACGAAAAGATTGCGGAATGCAGTGCGGAAGCAAAACTTCGAGAAGACCAACTCTGAAGCCATCGGCGCGCTAGGAATTATTCCTCGCAAGAAGCGATCATGTAGGAAGCGCGAGTCGAGGGTGTCGCTCGACCACACAATAAATTTTTGCTTAAACCAAATTTGCAATACCGGTTCGACACTAGAATACTGCGCCTTGGTTCTTCGAAAAGCGATAGTAATAAGCACGTCGACTGCAGTGTCATTTAGGGTAGTGAGTCAGACATGGGGAGGATATAAGGCGGGTGGAATATGCAACGACAGGGGGCATTGCAGGGCGGGCGCCGACTTCTTGCGCTGCGGCGCGCCGGTGCCGGCGGCGGCCTGGCTGGGCTGCTGGTGCCTCCATGTAGGGCTGCCGCCGAGCCCAGGCACCGTGCCGCTAACGAAGCGATTGCCTTTGGTGACATCTTTTGCAATAACGACTGCGCGAATCGACGGTATCTCGTAAGGAAAGAAAGAGCAGCAGCTGCCGCCGAGCCCAGGCGCCGTGCCTAACACGCAGAAGGTCCCCGGTTCGATTGCGGGCGGAAACCCGTTTTCGTCGCACTCAGCAAGACACTTGCTACGATCTCTGCAGTGACCACTTAAATCAACTTCAAACGTTCCACCAGCAGGGTGCACATGGCTCAAATGAAACATGAAACTGTTTCAGAACTGGTTGTCGGATTTTAGCGCTGACTTGGAGGCCTGGAAATGCGCGAAACAGCCGCCGCCATGCGATTTGTTACCACACCGTTGTACAAAACGCAAGGGCTCGTCCGGGATTTGAACCCGGGACCTCCTGCACCCGAAGCAGGAATCATACCCCTAGACCAACGAGCCTGTCCGTTCCGAAAACGCACTGCATGTGAATGACGCCACCTTTGATGGTCTCACCCTGTAGGGCTGCAGCTCACCCAGCGTTCTCCCTGTCTGTCGCGGTTGGATTGTTTTCATCGACGTCTTTTACTATAGGAACTTCACGAATCGGAGGGAGCTCGTAGCCGATGCCCTTGCTAACACAGAAGAAAAACTGTTGCTATTACGAGTCTCCGGGTGGTACACGAAACAAACCGTCGTTTCCGTGGTGTAGCGGTTATCACGTCTGCTTTACACGCAGAAGGTCCCCGGTTCGATCCCGGGCGGGAACACAACAATTTTAATCTATATTTCGGATTTCATTTCCGAGATGACCTCACGTCCGCGTATGCAGAGACAAGCAATGCCGTATGCTAGACGGATAGGGCGTCATTTTACTGTCAAATACTGTTGCTCTCTTATTGCACCGGTATTTGGTAACTGAGAACGCCCCTAGCTCCATTATGGCTGGCAAAATTTATAATCCGGTTCTTCAGGGCTACTTCAAGTGCGCTTGCTACTGGCTTTCCTGAGCTCACCCTACTCGCCTTGTCACAGCTCTGTCAAAGTGTGATGCTAACTAATAATGAGAAACTCTTGGCCACTCTCAATCTTACATGCCACCACCCCTTTGTTGTTGCCGTCGTTAGTAAGATGAGGGTAGACTGTCGCACAATTAAGCTTAATCTCCACTCACGGTGCACATATTCCGCAAAGACAACCTTGTTTTCCGTTGCATGCAAAATTACCGTCTGCGTTTCTACCGAATTCCACCTACGTACTTTACTGGTGCCGCATTCTTGTTATATCCACGTGCTATAACAGGCGTCTACTCTTCATTGAGGAGCTGCAACCGGGGCTGAGTTCCACCTACTCTTCAGCACGGTCAAAATGGCAGGGCTCGTCCGGGATTTGAACCCGGGACCTCCTGCACCCAAAACAGGAATCATACCCCTAGACCAACGAGCCACCTGCCTGGAGCAGTCAAGTTAATCCCAGGTAGTGGACCTCACAGGGAACACAAACTTTTACGTGAATTCGCAAGATAAACGCTTTCTGCAGGCAGCACTCACCACTGATGAGAAGAATATTAAAGGCAACGAATAAAAAGCGAAATAACTTCATCGAACACTGCTTATGAACAGCCGGCAGTGCCTCAGTTTCGGTATGTGGTTTCTCAGGGTTAAGAGAAGGCGAATGCACTAAACAAAAGAACATCGGGAAACCAAGCACCAACTCATAACGAAAAGATTGCACAATATACTGCAAGTAAAATTTACAGAAGACGGATACTGAAGACGCCGCAGACAAAAGAATTATTCTATCCAGTAACGATTATCTAGGAAGCGTAAATTGCATGTGCTGCTCCACCACACAACTTCTTTTGATACTGTTTTACTTATTCTAAATTTTCATTGCCTGATCGTCTCTAGAATACTGTGTGGTATCACCTGGTTTCCAACAGCGATAGTAGTAAGTAAATCGACTACAAAGTCTTTCAAAGTAGGTCAGACACCAAAAAAAAAAAAAAAAAAAAAACGGAGCTGCGCGTAGCTCATGTCATTCTGCTTTCAAACGTGAATCAGCGGCTGGGAGTAGTGGCGTACTCCTGTAATCCAAGCTACTGGGAGGCTGTTGTGTGGGAGAGATCTGGAAACAACTACAGATTCGGCCGTTCCATGAGCTCAGGAATGGCCGCGATGCCTTCATCGAGCTCTGCAGATCGACATATGACAGCGTGGAAATTTCGGCGAGCGGTGGCTAAGGGTTAAGAGAAGCCAAACGCACTAAACACAAGAAAGTCGGGAAACCGAAGCTCATAACGAAAAGATTGCGGAATGCAGTGCGGAAGCAAAACTTCGAGAAGACCAACTCTGAAGCCATCGGCGCGCTAGGAATTATTCCTCGCAAGAAGCGATCATGTAGGAAGCGCGAGTCGAGGGTGTCGCTCGACCACACAATAAATTTTTGCTTAAACCAAATTTGCAATACCGGTTCGACACTAGAATACTGCGCCTTGGTTCTTCGAAAAGCGATAGTAATAAGCACGTCGACTGCAGTGTCATTTAGGGTAGTGAGTCAGACATGGGGAGGATATAAGGCGGGTGGAATATGCAACGACAGGGGGCATTGCAGGGCGGGCGCCGACTTCTTGCGCTGCGGCGCGCCGGTGCCGGCGGCGGCCTGGCTGGGCTGCTGGTGCCTCCATGTAGAGCTGCCGCCGAGCCCAGGCACCGTGCCGCTAACGAAGCGATTGCCTTTGGTGACATCTTTTGCAATAACGACTGCGCGAATCGACGGTATCTCGTAAGGAAAGAAAGAGCAGCAGCTGCCGCCGAGCCCAGGCGCCGTGCCTAACACGCAGAAGGTCCCCGGTTCGATTGCGGGCGGAAACCCGTTTTCGTCGCACTCAGCAAGACACTTGCTACGATCTCTGCTGTGACCATTTAAATCAACTTCAAACGTTCCACCAGCAGGGTGCACATGGCTCAAATGAAACATGAAACTGTTTCAGAACTGGTTGTCGGATTTTAGCGCTGACTTGGAGGCCTGGAAATGCGCGAAACAGCCGCCGCCATGCGATTTGTTACCACACCGTTGTACAAAACGCAAGAGCTCGTCCGGGATTTGAACCCTGTACCTCCTGCACCCGAAGCGGGAATCATACCCCTAGACCAACGAGCCTGTCCGTTCCGAAAACGCACTGCATGTGAATGACGCCATCTTTGATGGTCTCACCATGTAGGGCTGCAGCTCACCCAGTGTTCTCCCTGTCTGTCGCGGTTGGATTGTTTTCATCGACGTCTTTTACTATAGGAACTTCACGAATCGGAGGGAGCTCGTAGCCGATGCCCTTGCTAACACAGAAGAAAAACTGTTGCTATTACGAGTCTCCGGGTGGTACACGAAACGAACCGTCGTTTCCGTGGTGTAGCGGTTATCACGTCTGCTTTACACGCAGAAGGTCCCCGGTTCGATCCCGGGCGGGAACGCAACAATTTTAATCTATATTTCGGATTTCATTTCCGAGATGACCTCACGTCCGCGTATGCAGAGACAAGCAATGCCGTATGCTAGACGGATAGGGCGTCATTTTACTGTCAAATACTGTTGCTCTCTTATTGCACCGGTATTTGGTAACTGAGAACGCCCCTAGCTCCATTATGGCTGGCAAAATTTATAATCCGGTTCTTCAGGGCTACTTCAAGTGCGCTTGCTACTGGCTTTCCTGAGCTCACCCTACTCGCCTTGTCACAGCTCTGTCAAAGTGTGATGCTAACTAATAATGAGAAACTCTTGGCCACTCTCAATCTTACATGCCACCACCCCTTTGTTGTTGCCGTCGTTAGTAAGATGAGGGTAGACTGTCGCACAATTAAGCTTAATCTCCACTCACGGTGCACATATTCCGCAAAGACAACCTTGTTTTCCGTTGCATGCAAAATTACCGTCTGCGTTTCTACCGAATTCCACCTACGTACTTTACTGGTGCCGCATTCTTGTTATATCCACGTGCTATAACAGGCGTCTACTCTTCATTGAGGAGCTGCAACCGGGGCTGAGTTCCACCTACTCTTCAGCACGGTCAAAATGGCAGGGCTCGTCCGGGATTTGAACCCGGGACCTCCTGCACCCAAAACAGGAATCATACCCCTAGACCAACGAGCCACCTGCCTGGAGCAGTCAAGTTAATCCCAGGTAGTGGACCTCACAGGGAACACAAACTTTTACGTGAATTCGCAAGATAAACGCTTTCTGCAGGCAGCACTCACCACTGATGAGAAGAATATTAAAGGCAACGAATAAAAAGCGAAATAACTTCATCGAACACTGCTTATGAACAGCCGGCAGTGCCTCAGTTTCGGTATGTGGTTTCTCAGGGTTAAGAGAAGGCGAATGCACTAAACAAAAGAACATCGGGAAACCAAGCACCAACTCATAACGAAAAGATTGCACAATATACTGCGAGTAAAATTTACAGAAGACGGATACTGAAGACGCCGCAGACAAAAGAATTATTCTATCCAGTAACGATTATCTAGGAAGCGTAAATTGCATGTGCTGCTCCACCACACAACTTCTTTTGATACTGTTTTACTTATTCTAAATTTTCATTGCCTGATCGTCTCTAGAATACTGTGTGGTATCACCTGGTTTCCAACAGCGATAGTAGTAAGTAAATCGACTACAAAGTCTTTCAAAGTAGGTCAGACACCAAAAAAAAAAAAAAAAAAAAACGGAGCTGCGCGTAGCTCATGTCATTCTGCTTTCAAACGTGAATCAGCGGCTGGGAGTAGTGGCGTACTCCTGTAATCCAAGCTACTGGGAGGCTGTTGTGTGGGAGAGATCTGGAAACAACTACAGATTCGGCCGTTCCATGAGCTCAGGAATGGCCGCGATGCCTTCATCGAGCTCTGCAGATCGACATATGACAGCGTGGAAATTTCGGCGAGCGGTGGCTAAGGGTTAAGAGAAGCCAAACGCACTAAACACAAGAAAGTCGGGAAACCGAAGCTCATAACGAAAAGATTGCGGAATGCAGTGCGGAAGCAAAACTTCGAGAAGACCAACTCTGAAGCCATCGGCGCGCTAGGAATTATTCCTCGCAAGAAGCGATCATGTAGGAAGCGCGAGTCGAGGGTGTCGCTCGACCACACAATAAATTTTTGCTTAAACCAAATTTGCAATACCGGTTCGACACTAGAATACTGCGCCTTGGTTCTTCGAAAAGCGATAGTAATAAGCACGTCGACTGCAGTGTCATTTAGGGTAGTGAGTCAGACATGGGGAGGATATAAGGCGGGTGGAATATGCAACGACAGGGGGCATTGCAGGGCGGGCGCCGACTTCTTGCGCTGCGGCGCGCCGGTGCCGGCGGCGGCCTGGCTGGGCTGCTGGTGCCTCCATGTAGAGCTGCCGCCGAGCCCAGGCACCGTGCCGCTAACGAAGCGATTGCCTTTGGTGACATCTTTTGCAATAACGACTGCGCGAATCGACGGTATCTCGTAAGGAAAGAAAGAGCAGCAGCTGCCGCCGAGCCCAGGCGCCGTGCCTAACACGCAGAAGGTCCCCGGTTCGATTGCGGGCGGAAACCCGTTTTCGTCGCACTCAGCAAGACACTTGCTACGATCTCTGCTGTGACCATTTAAATCAACTTCAAACGTTCCACCAGCAGGGTGCACATGGCTCAAATGAAACATGAAACTGTTTCAGAACTGGTTGTCGGATTTTAGCGCTGACTTGGAGGCCTGGAAATGCGCGAAACAGCCGCCGCCATGCGATTTGTTACCACACCGTTGTACAAAACGCAAGAGCTCGTCCGGGATTTGAACCCTGTACCTCCTGCACCCGAAGCGGGAATCATACCCCTAGACCAACGAGCCTGTCCGTTCCGAAAACGCACTGCATGTGAATGACGCCATCTTTGATGGTCTCACCATGTAGGGCTGCAGCTCACCCAGTGTTCTCCCTGTCTGTCGCGGTTGGATTGTTTTCATCGACGTCTTTTACTATAGGAACTTCACGAATCGGAGGGAGCTCGTAGCCGATGCCCTTGCTAACACAGAAGAAAAACTGTTGCTATTACGAGTCTCCGGGTGGTACACGAAACGAACCGTCGTTTCCGTGGTGTAGCGGTTATCACGTCTGCTTTACACGCAGAAGGTCCCCGGTTCGATCCCGGGCGGGAACGCAACAATTTTAATCTATATTTCGGATTTCATTTCCGAGATGACCTCACGTCCGCGTATGCAGAGACAAGCAATGCCGTATGCTAGACGGATAGGGCGTCATTTTACTGTCAAATACTGTTGCTCTCTTATTGCACCGGTATTTGGTAACTGAGAACGCCCCTAGCTCCATTATGGCTGGCAAAATTTATAATCCGGTTCTTCAGGGCTACTTCAAGTGCGCTTGCTACTGGCTTTCCTGAGCTCACCCTACTCGCCTTGTCACAGCTCTGTCAAAGTGTGATGCTAACTAATAATGAGAAACTCTTGGCCACTCTCAATCTTACATGCCACCACCCCTTTGTTGTTGCCGTCGTTAGTAAGATGAGGGTAGACTGTCGCACAATTAAGCTTAATCTCCACTCACGGTGCACATATTCCGCAAAGACAACCTTGTTTTCCGTTGCATGCAAAATTACCGTCTGCGTTTCTACCGAATTCCACCTACGTACTTTACTGGTGCCGCATTCTTGTTATATCCACGTGCTATAACAGGCGTCTACTCTTCATTGAGGAGCTGCAACCGGGGCTGAGTTCCACCTACTCTTCAGCACGGTCAAAATGGCAGGGCTCGTCCGGGATTTGAACCCGGGACCTCCTGCACCCAAAACAGGAATCATACCCCTAGACCAACGAGCCACCTGCCTGGAGCAGTCAAGTTAATCCCAGGTAGTGGACCTCACAGGGAACACAAACTTTTACGTGAATTCGCAAGATAAACGCTTTCTGCAGGCAGCACTCACCACTGATGAGAAGAATATTAAAGGCAACGAATAAAAAGCGAAATAACTTCATCGAACACTGCTTATGAACAGCCGGCAGTGCCTCAGTTTCGGTATGTGGTTTCTCAGGGTTAAGAGAAGGCGAATGCACTAAACAAAAGAACATCGGGAAACCAAGCACCAACTCATAACGAAAAGATTGCACAATATACTGCGAGTAAAATTTACAGAAGACGGATACTGAAGACGCCGCAGACAAAAGAATTATTCTATCCAGTAACGATTATCTAGGAAGCGTAAATTGCATGTGCTGCTCCACCACACAACTTCTTTTGATACTGTTTTACTTATTCTAAATTTTCATTGCCTGATCGTCTCTAGAATACTGTGTGGTATCACCTGGTTTCCAACAGCGATAGTAGTAAGTAAATCGACTACAAAGTCTTTCAAAGTAGGTCAGACACCAAAAAAAAAAAAAAAAAAAAACGGAGCTGCGCGTAGCTCATGTCATTCTGCTTTCAAACGTGAATCAGCGGCTGGGAGTAGTGGCGTACTCCTGTAATCCAAGCTACTGGGAGGCTGTTGTGTGGGAGAGATCTGGAAACAACTACAGATTCGGCCGTTCCATGAGCTCAGGAATGGCCGCGATGCCTTCATCGAGCTCTGCAGATCGACATATGACAGCGTGGAAATTTCGGCGAGCGGTGGCTAAGGGTTAAGAGAAGCCAAACGCACTAAACACAAGAAAGTCGGGAAACCGAAGCTCATAACGAAAAGATTGCGGAATGCAGTGCGGAAGCAAAACTTCGAGAAGACCAACTCTGAAGCCATCGGCGCGCTAGGAATTATTCCTCGCAAGAAGCGATCATGTAGGAAGCGCGAGTCGAGGGTGTCGCTCGACCACACAATAAATTTTTGCTTAAACCAAATTTGCAATACCGGTTCGACACTAGAATACTGCGCCTTGGTTCTTCGAAAAGCGATAGTAATAAGCACGTCGACTGCAGTGTCATTTAGGGTAGTGAGTCAGACATGGGGAGGATATAAGGCGGGTGGAATATGCAACGACAGGGGGCATTGCAGGGCGGGCGCCGACTTCTTGCGCTGCGGCGCGCCGGTGCCGGCGGCGGCCTGGCTGGGCTGCTGGTGCCTCCATGTAGAGCTGCCGCCGAGCCCAGGCACCGTGCCGCTAACGAAGCGATTGCCTTTGGTGACATCTTTTGCAATAACGACTGCGCGAATCGACGGTATCTCGTAAGGAAAGAAAGAGCAGCAGCTGCCGCCGAGCCCAGGCGCCGTGCCTAACACGCAGAAGGTCCCCGGTTCGATTGCGGGCGGAAACCCGTTTTCGTCGCACTCAGCAAGACACTTGCTACGATCTCTGCTGTGACCATTTAAATCAACTTCAAACGTTCCACCAGCAGGGTGCACATGGCTCAAATGAAACATGAAACTGTTTCAGAACTGGTTGTCGGATTTTAGCGCTGACTTGGAGGCCTGGAAATGCGCGAAACAGCCGCCGCCATGCGATTTGTTACCACACCGTTGTACAAAACGCAAGAGCTCGTCCGGGATTTGAACCCTGTACCTCCTGCACCCGAAGCGGGAATCATACCGCTAGACCAACGAGCCTGTCCGTTCCGAAAACGCACTGCATGTGAATGACGCCACCTTTGATGGTCTCACCCTGTAGGGCTGCAGCTCACCCAGCGTTCTCCCTGTCTGTCGCGGTTGGATTGTTTTCATCGACGTCTTTTACTATAGGAACTTCACGAATCGGAGGGAGCTCGTAGCCGATGCCCTTGCTAACACAGAAGAAAAACTGTTGCTATTACGAGTCTCCGGGTGGTACACGAAACGAACCGTCGTTTCCGTGGTGTAGCGGTTATCACGTCTGCTTTACACGCAGAAGGTCCCCGGTTCGATCCCGGGCGGGAACACAACAATTTTAATCTATATTTCGGATTTCATTTCCGAGATGACCTCACGTCCGCGTATGCAGAGACAAGCAATGCCGTATGCTAGACGGATAGGGCGTCATTTTACTGTCAAATACTGTTGCTCTCTTATTGCACCGGTATTTGGTAACTGAGAACGCCCCTAGCTCCATTATGGCTGGCAAAATTTATAATCCGGTTCTTCAGGGCTACTTCAAGTGCGCTTGCTACTGGCTTTCCTGAGCTCACCCTACTCGCCTTGTCACAGCTCTGTCAAAGTGTGATGCTAACTAATAATGAGAAACTCTTGGCCACTCTCAATCTTACATGCCACCACCCCTTTGTTGTTGCCGTCGTTAGTAAGATGAGGGTAGACTGTCGCACAATTAAGCTTAATCTCCACTCACGGTGCACATATTCCGCAAAGACAACCTTGTTTTCCGTTGCATGCAAAATTACCGTCTGCGTTTCTACCGAATTCCACCTACGTACTTTACTGGTGCCGCATTCTTGTTATATCCACGTGCTATAACAGGCGTCTACTCTTCATTGAGGAGCTGCAACCGGGGCTGAGTTCCACCTACTCTTCAGCACGGTCAAAATGGCAGGGCTCGTCCGGGATTTGAACCCGGGACCTCCTGCACCCAAAACAGGAATCATACCCCTAGACCAACGAGCCACCTGCCTGGAGCAGTCATGTTAATCCCAGGTAGTGGACCTCACAGGGAACACAAACTTTTACGTGAATTCGCAAGATAAACGCTTTCTGCAGGCAGCACTCACCACTGATGAGAAGAATATTAAAGGCAACGAATAAAAAGCGAAATAACTTCATCGAACACTGCTTATGAACAGCCGGCAGTGCCTCAGTTTCGGTATGTGGTTTCTCAGGGTTAAGAGAAGGCGAATGCACTAAACAAAAGAACATCGGGAAACCAAGCACCAACTCATAACGAAAAGATTGCACAATATACTGCAAGTAAAATTTACAGAAGACGGATACTGAAGACGCCGCAGACAAAAGAATTATTCTATCCAGTAACGATTATCTAGGAAGCGTAAATTGCCTGTGCTGCTCCACCACACAACTTCTTTTGATACTGTTTTACTTATTCTAAATTTTCATTGCCTGATCGTCTCTAGAATACTGTGTGGTATCACCTGGTTTCCAACAGCGATAGTAGTAAGTAAATCGACTACAAAGTCTTTCAAAGTAGGTCAGACACCAAAAAAAAAAAAAAAAAAAAAAACGGAGCTGCGCGTAGCTCATGTCATTCTGCTTTCAAACGTGAATCAGCGGCTGGGAGTAGTGGCGTACTCCTGTAATCCAAGCTACTGGGAGGCTGTTGTGTGGGAGAGATCTGGAAACAACTACAGATTCGGCCGTTCCATGAGCTCAGGAATGGCCGCGATGCCTTCATCGAGCTCTGCAGATCGACATATGACAGCGTGGAAATTTCGGCGAGCGGTGGCTAAGGGTTAAGAGAAGCCAAACGCACTAAACACAAGAAAGTCGGGAAACCGAAGCTCATAACGAAAAGATTGCGGAATGCAGTGCGGAAGCAAAACTTCGAGAAGACCAACTCTGAAGCCATCGGCGCGCTAGGAATTATTCCTCGCAAGAAGCGATCATGTAGGAAGCGCGAGTCGAGGGTGTCGCTCGACCACACAATAAATTTTTGCTTAAACCAAATTTGCAATACCGGTTCGACACTAGAATACTGCGCCTTGGTTCTTCGAAAAGCGATAGTAATAAGCACGTCGACTGCAGTGTCATTTAGGGTAGTGAGTCAGACATGGGGAGGATATAAGGCGGGTGGAATATGCAACGACAGGGGGCATTGCAGGGCGGGCGCCGACTTCTTGCGCTGCGGCGCGCCGGTGCCGGCGGCGGCCTGGCTGGGCTGCTGGTGCCTCCATGTAGAGCTGCCGCCGAGCCCAGGCACCGTGCCGCTAACGAAGCGATTGCCTTTGGTGACATCTTTTGCAATAACGACTGCGCGAATCGACGGTATCTCGTAAGGAAAGAAAGAGCAGCAGCTGCCGCCGAGCCCAGGCGCCGTGCCTAACACGCAGAAGGTCCCCGGTTCGATTGCGGGCGGAAACCCGTTTTCGTCGCACTCAGCAAGACACTTGCTACGATCTCTGCTGTGACCATTTAAATCAACTTCAAACGTTCCACCAGCAGGGTGCACATGGCTCAAATGAAACATGAAACTGTTTCAGAACTGGTTGTCGGATTTTAGCGCTGACTTGGAGGCCTGGAAATGCGCGAAACAGCCGCCGCCATGCGATTTGTTACCATACCGTTGTACAAAACGCAAGAGCTCGTCCGGGATTTGAACCCTGTACCTCCTGCACCCGAAGCGGGAATCATACCCCTAGACCAACGAGCCTGTCCGTTCCGAAAACGCACTGCATGTGAATGACGCCACCTTTGATGGTCTCACCCTGTAGGGCTGCAGCTCACCCAGCGTTCTCCCTGTCTGTCGCGGTTGGATTGTTTTCATCGACGTCTTTTACTATAGGAACTTCACGAATCGGAGGGAGCTCGTAGCCGATGCCCTTGCTAACACAGAAGAAAAACTGTTGCTATTACGAGTCTCCGGGTGGTACACGAAACGAACCGTCGTTTCCGTGGTGTAGCGGTTATCACGTCTGCTTTACACGCAGAAGGTCCCCGGTTCGATCCCGGGCGGGAACACAACAATTTTAATCTATATTTCGGATTTCATTTCCGAGATGACCTCACGTCCGCGTATGCAGAGACAAGCAATGCCGTATGCTAGACGGATAGGGCGTCATTTTACTGTCAAATACTGTTGCTCTCTTATTGCACCGGTATTTGGTAACTGAGAACGCCCCTAGCTCCATTATGGCTGGCAAAATTTATAATCCGGTTCTTCAGGGCTACTTCAAGTGCGCTTGCTACTGGCTTTCCTGAGCTCACCCTACTCGCCTTGTCACAGCTCTGTCAAAGTGTGATGCTAACTAATAATGAGAAACTCTTGGCCACTCTCAATCTTACATGCCACCACCCCTTTGTTGTTGCCGTCGTTAGTAAGATGAGGGTAGACTGTCGCACAATTAAGCTTAATCTCCACTCACGGTGCACATATTCCGCAAAGACAACCTTGTTTTCCGTTGCATGCAAAATTACCGTCTGCGTTTCTACCGAATTCCACCTACGTACTTTACTGGTGCCGCATTCTTGTTATATCCACGTGCTATAACAGGCGTCTACTCTTCATTGAGGAGCTGCAACCGGGGCTGAGTTCCACCTACTCTTCAGCACGGTCAAAATGGCAGGGCTCGTCCGGGATTTGAACCCGGGACCTCCTGCACCCAAAACAGGAATCATACCCCTAGACCAACGAGCCACCTGCCTGGAGCAGTCAAGTTAATCCCAGGTAGTGGACCTCACAGGGAACACAAACTTTTACGTGAATTCGCAAGATAAACGCTTTCTGCAGGCAGCACTCACCACTGATGAGAAGAATATTAAAGGCAACGAATAAAAAGCGAAATAACTTCATCGAACACTGCTTATGAACAGCCGGCAGTGCCTCAGTTTCGGTATGTGGTTTCTCAGGGTTAAGAGAAGGCGAATGCACTAAACAAAAGAACATCGGGAAACCAAGCACCAACTCATAACGAAAAGATTGCACAATATACTGCAAGTAAAATTTACAGAAGACGGATACTGAAGACGCCGCAGACAAAAGAATTATTCTATCCAGTAACGATTATCTAGGAAGCGTAAATTGCATGTGCTGCTCCACCACACAACTTCTTTTGATACTGTTTTACTTATTCTAAATTTTCATTGCCTGATCGTCTCTAGAATACTGTGTGGTATCACCTGGTTTCCAACAGCGATAGTAGTAAGTAAATCGACTACAAAGTCTTTCAAAGTAGGTCAGACACCAAAAAAAAAAAAAAAAAAAAAAAAAACGGAGCTGCGCGTAGCTCATGTCATTCTGCTTTCAAACGTGAATCAGCGGCTGGGAGTAGTGGCGTACTCCTGTAATCCAAGCTACTGGGAGGCTGTTGTGTGGGAGAGATCTGGAAACAACTACAGATTCGGCCGTTCCATGAGCTCAGGAATGGCCGCGATGCCTTCATCGAGCTCTGCAGATCGACATATGACAGCGTGGAAATTTCGGCGAGCGGTGGCTAAGGGTTAAGAGAAGCCAAACGCACTAAACACAAGAAAGTCGGGAAACCGAAGCTCATAACGAAAAGATTGCGGAATGCAGTGCGGAAGCAAAACTTCGAGAAGACCAACTCTGAAGCCATCGGCGCGCTAGGAATTATTCCTCGCAAGAAGCGATCATGTAGGAAGCGCGAGTCGAGGGTGTCGCTCGACCACACAATAAATTTTTGCTTAAACCAAATTTGCAATACCGGTTCGACACTAGAATACTGCGCCTTGGTTCTTCGAAAAGCGATAGTAATAAGCACGTCGACTGCAGTGTCATTTAGGGTAGTGAGTCAGACATGGGGAGGATATAAGGCGGGTGGAATATGCAACGACAGGGGGCATTGCAGGGCGGGCGCCGACTTCTTGCGCTGCGGCGCGCCGGTGCCGGCGGCGGCCTGGCTGGGCTGCTGGTGCCTCCATGTAGAGCTGCCGCCGAGCCCAGGCACCGTGCCGCTAACGAAGCGATTGCCTTTGGTGACATCTTTTGCAATAACGACTGCGCGAATCGACGGTATCTCGTAAGGAAAGAAAGAGCAGCAGCTGCCGCCGAGCCCAGGCGCCGTGCCTAACACGCAGAAGGTCCCCGGTTCGATTGCGGGCGGAAACCCGTTTTCGTCGCACTCAGCAAGACACTTGCTACGATCTCTGCTGTGACCATTTAAATCAACTTCAAACGTTCCACCAGCAGGGTGCACATGGCTCAAATGAAACATGAAACTGTTTCAGAACTGGTTGTCGGATTTTAGCGCTGACTTGGAGGCCTGGAAATGCGCGAAACAGCCGCCGCCATGCGATTTGTTACCATACCGTTGTACAAAACGCAAGAGCTCGTCCGGGATTTGAACCCTGTACCTCCTGCACCCGAAGCGGGAATCATACCCCTAGACCAACGAGCCTGTCCGTTCCGAAAACGCACTGCATGTGAATGACGCCACCTTTGATGGTCTCACCCTGTAGGGCTGCAGCTCACCCAGCGTTCTCCCTGTCTGTCGCGGTTGGATTGTTTTCATCGACGTCTTTTACTATAGGAACTTCACGAATCGGAGGGAGCTCGTAGCCGATGCCCTTGCTAACACAGAAGAAAAACTGTTGCTATTACGAGTCTCCGGGTGGTACACGAAACGAACCGTCGTTTCCGTGGTGTAGCGGTTATCACGTCTGCTTTACACGCAGAAGGTCCCCGGTTCGATCCCGGGCGGGAACACAACAATTTTAATCTATATTTCGGATTTCATTTCCGAGATGACCTCACGTCCGCGTATGCAGAGACAAGCAATGCCGTATGCTAGACGGATAGGGCGTCATTTTACTGTCAAATACTGTTGCTCTCTTATTGCACCGGTATTTGGTAACTGAGAACGCCCCTAGCTCCATTATGGCTGGCAAAATTTATAATCCGGTTCTTCAGGGCTACTTCAAGTGCGCTTGCTACTGGCTTTCCTGAGCTCACCCTACTCGCCTTGTCACAGCTCTGTCAAAGTGTGATGCTAACTAATAATGAGAAACTCTTGGCCACTCTCAATCTTACATGCCACCACCCCTTTGTTGTTGCCGTCGTTAGTAAGATGAGGGTAGACTGTCGCACAATTAAGCTTAATCTCCACTCACGGTGCACATATTCCGCAAAGACAACCTTGTTTTCCGTTGCATGCAAAATTACCGTCTGCGTTTCTACCGAATTCCACCTACGTACTTTACTGGTGCCGCATTCTTGTTATATCCACGTGCTATAACAGGCGTCTACTCTTCATTGAGGAGCTGCAACCGGGGCTGAGTTCCACCTACTCTTCAGCACGGTCAAAATGGCAGGGCTCGTCCGGGATTTGAACCCGGGACCTCCTGCACCCAAAACAGGAATCATACCCCTAGACCAACGAGCCACCTGCCTGGAGCAGTCAAGTTAATCCCAGGTAGTGGACCTCACAGGGAACACAAACTTTTACGTGAATTCGCAAGATAAACGCTTTCTGCAGGCAGCACTCACCACTGATGAGAAGAATATTAAAGGCAACGAATAAAAAGCGAAATAACTTCATCGAACACTGCTTATGAACAGCCGGCAGTGCCTCAGTTTCGGTATGTGGTTTCTCAGGGTTAAGAGAAGGCGAATGCACTAAACAAAAGAACATCGGGAAACCAAGCACCAACTCATAACGAAAAGATTGCACAATATACTGCAAGTAAAATTTACAGAAGACGGATACTGAAGACGCCGCAGACAAAAGAATTATTCTATCCAGTAACGATTATCTAGGAAGCGTAAATTGCATGTGCTGCTCCACCACACAACTTCTTTTGATACTGTTTTACTTATTCTAAATTTTCATTGCCTGATCGTCTCTAGAATACTGTGTGGTATCACCTGGTTTCCAACAGCGATAGTAGTAAGTAAATCGACTACAAAGTCTTTCAAAGTAGGTCAGACACCAAAAAAAAAAAAAAAAAAAAAAACGGAGCTGCGCGTAGCTCATGTCATTCTGCTTTCAAACGTGAATCAGCGGCTGGGAGTAGTGGCGTACTCCTGTAATCCAAGCTACTGGGAGGCTGTTGTGTGGGAGAGATCTGGAAACAACTACAGATTCGGCCGTTCCATGAGCTCAGGAATGGCCGCGATGCCTTCATCGAGCTCTGCAGATCGACATATGACAGCGTGGAAATTTCGGCGAGCGGTGGCTAAGGGTTAAGAGAAGCCAAACGCACTAAACACAAGAAAGTCGGGAAACCGAAGCTCATAACGAAAAGATTGCGGAATGCAGTGCGGAAGCAAAACTTCGAGAAGACCAACTCTGAAGCCATCGGCGCGCTAGGAATTATTCCTCGCAAGAAGCGATCATGTAGGAAGCGCGAGTCGAGGGTGTCGCTCGACCACACAATAAATTTTTGCTTAAACCAAATTTGCAATACCGGTTCGACACTAGAATACTGCGCCTTGGTTCTTCGAAAAGCGATAGTAATAAGCACGTCGACTGCAGTGTCATTTAGGGTAGTGAGTCAGACATGGGGAGGATATAAGGCGGGTGGAATATGCAACGACAGGGGGCATTGCAGGGCGGGCGCCGACTTCTTGCGCTGCGGCGCGCCGGTGCCGGCGGCGGCCTGGCTGGGCTGCTGGTGCCTCCATGTAGAGCTGCCGCCGAGCCCAGGCACCGTGCCGCTAACGAAGCGATTGCCTTTGGTGACATCTTTTGCAATAACGACTGCGCGAATCGACGGTATCTCGTAAGGAAAGAAAGAGCAGCAGCTGCCGCCGAGCCCAGGCGCCGTGCCTAACACGCAGAAGGTCCCCGGTTCGATTGCGGGCGGAAACCCGTTTTCGTCGCACTCAGCAAGACACTTGCTACGATCTCTGCTGTGACCATTTAAATCAACTTCAAACGTTCCACCAGCAGGGTGCACATGGCTCAAATGAAACATGAAACTGTTTCAGAACTGGTTGTCGGATTTTAGCGCTGACTTGGAGGCCTGGAAATGCGCGAAACAGCCGCCGCCATGCGATTTGTTACCATACCGTTGTACAAAACGCAAGAGCTCGTCCGGGATTTGAACCCTGTACCTCCTGCACCCGAAGCGGGAATCATACCCCTAGACCAACGAGCCTGTCCGTTCCGAAAACGCACTGCATGTGAATGACGCCACCTTTGATGGTCTCACCCTGTAGGGCTGCAGCTCACCCAGCGTTCTCCCTGTCTGTCGCGGTTGGATTGTTTTCATCGACGTCTTTTACTATAGGAACTTCACGAATCGGAGGGAGCTCGTAGCCGATGCCCTTGCTAACACAGAAGAAAAACTGTTGCTATTACGAGTCTCCGGGTGGTACACGAAACGAACCGTCGTTTCCGTGGTGTAGCGGTTATCACGTCTGCTTTACACGCAGAAGGTCCCCGGTTCGATCCCGGGCGGGAACACAACAATTTTAATCTATATTTCGGATTTCATTTCCGAGATGACCTCACGTCCGCGTATGCAGAGACAAGCAATGCCGTATGCTAGACGGATAGGGCGTCATTTTACTGTCAAATACTGTTGCTCTCTTATTGCACCGGTATTTGGTAACTGAGAACGCCCCTAGCTCCATTATGGCTGGCAAAATTTATAATCCGGTTCTTCAGGGCTACTTCAAGTGCGCTTGCTACTGGCTTTCCTGAGCTCACCCTACTCGCCTTGTCACAGCTCTGTCAAAGTGTGATGCTAACTAATAATGAGAAACTCTTGGCCACTCTCAATCTTACATGCCACCACCCCTTTGTTGTTGCCGTCGTTAGTAAGATGAGGGTAGACTGTCGCACAATTAAGCTTAATCTCCACTCACGGTGCACATATTCCGCAAAGACAACCTTGTTTTCCGTTGCATGCAAAATTACCGTCTGCGTTTCTACCGAATTCCACCTACGTACTTTACTGGTGCCGCATTCTTGTTATATCCACGTGCTATAACAGGCGTCTACTCTTCATTGAGGAGCTGCAACCGGGGCTGAGTTCCACCTACTCTTCAGCACGGTCAAAATGGCAGGGCTCGTCCGGGATTTGAACCCGGGACCTCCTGCACCCAAAACAGGAATCATACCCCTAGACCAACGAGCCACCTGCCTGGAGCAGTCAAGTTAATCCCAGGTAGTGGACCTCACAGGGAACACAAACTTTTACGTGAATTCGCAAGATAAACGCTTTCTGCAGGCAGCACTCACCACTGATGAGAAGAATATTAAAGGCAACGAATAAAAAGCGAAATAACTTCATCGAACACTGCTTATGAACAGCCGGCAGTGCCTCAGTTTCGGTATGTGGTTTCTCAGGGTTAAGAGAAGGCGAATGCACTAAACAAAAGAACATCGGGAAACCAAGCACCAACTCATAACGAAAAGATTGCACAATATACTGCAAGTAAAATTTACAGAAGACGGATACTGAAGACGCCGCAGACAAAAGAATTATTCTATCCAGTAACGATTATCTAGGAAGCGTAAATTGCATGTGCTGCTCCACCACACAACTTCTTTTGATACTGTTTTACTTATTCTAAATTTTCATTGCCTGATCGTCTCTAGAATACTGTGTGGTATCACCTGGTTTCCAACAGCGATAGTAGTAAGTAAATCGACTACAAAGTCTTTCAAAGTAGGTCAGACACCAAAAAAAAAAAAAAAAAAAAAACGGAGCTGCGCGTAGCTCATGTCATTCTGCTTTCAAACGTGAATCAGCGGCTGGGAGTAGTGGCGTACTCCTGTAATCCAAGCTACTGGGAGGCTGTTGTGTGGGAGAGATCTGGAAACAACTACAGATTCGGCCGTTCCATGAGCTCAGGAATGGCCGCGATGCCTTCATCGAGCTCTGCAGATCGACATATGACAGCGTGGAAATTTCGGCGAGCGGTGGCTAAGGGTTAAGAGAAGCCAAACGCACTAAACACAAGAAAGTCGGGAAACCGAAGCTCATAACGAAAAGATTGCGGAATGCAGTGCGGAAGCAAAACTTCGAGAAGACCAACTCTGAAGCCATCGGCGCGCTAGGAATTATTCCTCGCAAGAAGCGATCATGTAGGAAGCGCGAGTCGAGGGTGTCGCTCGACCACACAATAAATTTTTGCTTAAACCAAATTTGCAATACCGGTTCGACACTAGAATACTGCGCCTTGGTTCTTCGAAAAGCGATAGTAATAAGCACGTCGACTGCAGTGTCATTTAGGGTAGTGAGTCAGACATGGGGAGGATATAAGGCGGGTGGAATATGCAACGACAGGGGGCATTGCAGGGCGGGCGCCGACTTCTTGCGCTGCGGCGCGCCGGTGCCGGCGGCGGCCTGGCTGGGCTGCTGGTGCCTCCATGTAGAGCTGCCGCCGAGCCCAGGCACCGTGCCGCTAACGAAGCGATTGCCTTTGGTGACATCTTTTGCAATAACGACTGCGCGAATCGACGGTATCTCGTAAGGAAAGAAAGAGCAGCAGCTGCCGCCGAGCCCAGGCGCCGTGCCTAACACGCAGAAGGTCCCCGGTTCGATTGCGGGCGGAAACCCGTTTTCGTCGCACTCAGCAAGACACTTGCTACGATCTCTGCTGTGACCATTTAAATCAACTTCAAACGTTCCACCAGCAGGGTGCACATGGCTCAAATGAAACATGAAACTGTTTCAGAACTGGTTGTCGGATTTTAGCGCTGACTTGGAGGCCTGGAAATGCGCGAAACAGCCGCCGCCATGCGATTTGTTACCACACCGTTGTACAAAACGCAAGAGCTCGTCCGGGATTTGAACCCTGTACCTCCTGCACCCGAAGCGGGAATCATACCCCTAGACCAACGAGCCTGTCCGTTCCGAAAACGCACTGCATGTGAATGACGCCATCTTTGATGGTCTCACCATGTAGGGCTGCAGCTCACCCAGTGTTCTCCCTGTCTGTCGCGGTTGGATTGTTTTCATCGACGTCTTTTACTATAGGAACTTCACGAATCGGAGGGAGCTCGTAGCCGATGCCCTTGCTAACACAGAAGAAAAACTGTTGCTATTACGAGTCTCCGGGTGGTACACGAAACGAACCGTCGTTTCCGTGGTGTAGCGGTTATCACGTCTGCTTTACACGCAGAAGGTCCCCGGTTCGATCCCGGGCGGGAACGCAACAATTTTAATCTATATTTCGGATTTCATTTCCGAGATGACCTCACGTCCGCGTATGCAGAGACAAGCAATGCCGTATGCTAGACGGATAGGGCGTCATTTTACTGTCAAATACTGTTGCTCTCTTATTGCACCGGTATTTGGTAACTGAGAACGCCCCTAGCTCCATTATGGCTGGCAAAATTTATAATCCGGTTCTTCAGGGCTACTTCAAGTGCGCTTGCTACTGGCTTTCCTGAGCTCACCCTACTCGCCTTGTCACAGCTCTGTCAAAGTGTGATGCTAACTAATAATGAGAAACTCTTGGCCACTCTCAATCTTACATGCCACCACCCCTTTGTTGTTGCCGTCGTTAGTAAGATGAGGGTAGACTGTCGCACAATTAAGCTTAATCTCCACTCACGGTGCACATATTCCGCAAAGACAACCTTGTTTTCCGTTGCATGCAAAATTACCGTCTGCGTTTCTACCGAATTCCACCTACGTACTTTACTGGTGCCGCATTCTTGTTATATCCACGTGCTATAACAGGCGTCTACTCTTCATTGAGGAGCTGCAACCGGGGCTGAGTTCCACCTACTCTTCAGCACGGTCAAAATGGCAGGGCTCGTCCGGGATTTGAACCCGGGACCTCCTGCACCCAAAACAGGAATCATACCCCTAGACCAACGAGCCACCTGCCTGGAGCAGTCAAGTTAATCCCAGGTAGTGGACCTCACAGGGAACACAAACTTTTACGTGAATTCGCAAGATAAACGCTTTCTGCAGGCAGCACTCACCACTGATGAGAAGAATATTAAAGGCAACGAATAAAAAGCGAAATAACTTCATCGAACACTGCTTATGAACAGCCGGCAGTGCCTCAGTTTCGGTATGTGGTTTCTCAGGGTTAAGAGAAGGCGAATGCACTAAACAAAAGAACATCGGGAAACCAAGCACCAACTCATAACGAAAAGATTGCACAATATACTGCGAGTAAAATTTACAGAAGACGGATACTGAAGACGCCGCAGACAAAAGAATTATTCTATCCAGTAACGATTATCTAGGAAGCGTAAATTGCATGTGCTGCTCCACCACACAACTTCTTTTGATACTGTTTTACTTATTCTAAATTTTCATTGCCTGATCGTCTCTAGAATACTGTGTGGTATCACCTGGTTTCCAACAGCGATAGTAGTAAGTAAATCGACTACAAAGTCTTTCAAAGTAGGTCAGACACCAAAAAAAAAAAAAAAAAAAACGGAGCTGCGCGTAGCTCATGTCATTCTGCTTTCAAACGTGAATCAGCGGCTGGGAGTAGTGGCGTACTCCTGTAATCCAAGCTACTGGGAGGCTGTTGTGTGGGAGAGATCTGGAAACAACTACAGATTCGGCCGTTCCATGAGCTCAGGAATGGCCGCGATGCCTTCATCGAGCTCTGCAGATCGACATATGACAGCGTGGAAATTTCGGCGAGCGGTGGCTAAGAGTTAAGAGAAGCCAAACGCACTAAACACAAGAAAGTCGGGAAACCGAAGCTCATAACGAAAAGATTGCGGAATGCAGTGCGGAAGCAAAACTTCGAGAAGACCAACTCTGAAGCCATCGGCGCGCTAGGAATTATTCCTCGCAAGAAGCGATCATGTAGGAAGCGCGAGTCGAGGGTGTCGCTCGACCACACAATAAATTTTTGCTTAAACCAAATTTGCAATACCGGTTCGACACTAGAATACTGCGCCTTGGTTCTTCGAAAAGCGATAGTAATAAGCACGTCGACTGCAGTGTCATTTAGGGTAGTGAGTCAGACATGGGGAGGATATAAGGCGGGTGGAATATGCAACGACAGGGGGCATTGCAGGGCGGGCGCCGACTTCTTGCGCTGCGGCGCGCCGGTGCCGGCGGCGGCCTGGCTGGGCTGCTGGTGCCTCCATGTAGAGCTGCCGCCGAGCCCAGGCACCGTGCCGCTAACGAAGCGATTGCCTTTGGTGACATCTTTTGCAATAACGACTGCGCGAGCTGCCGCCGAGCCCAGGCACCGTGCCGCTAACGAAGCGATTGCCTTTGGTGACATCTTTTGCAATAACGACTGCGCGAATCGACGGTATCTCGTAAGGAAAGAAAGAGCAGCAGCTGCCGCCGAGCCCAGGCGCCGTGCCTAACACGCAGAAGGTCCCCGGTTCGATTGCGGGCGGAAACCCGTTTTCGTCGCACTCAGCAAGACACTTGCTACGATCTCTGCTGTGACCATTTAAATCAACTTCAAACGTTCCACCAGCAGGGTGCACATGGCTCAAATGAAACATGAAACTGTTTCAGAACTGGTTGTCGGATTTTAGCGCTGACTTGGAGGCCTGGAAATGCGCGAAACAGCCGCCGCCATGCGATTTGTTACCACACCGTTGTACAAAACGCAAGAGCTCGTCCGGGATTTGAACCCTGTACCTCCTGCACCCGAAGCGGGAATCATACCCCTAGACCAACGAGCCTGTCCGTTCCGAAAACGCACTGCATGTGAATGACGCCATCTTTGATGGTCTCACCATGTAGGGCTGCAGCTCACCCAGTGTTCTCCCTGTCTGTCGCGGTTGGATTGTTTTCATCGACGTCTTTTACTATAGGAACTTCACGAATCGGAGGGAGCTCGTAGCCGATGCCCTTGCTAACACAGAAGAAAAACTGTTGCTATTACGAGTCTCCGGGTGGTACACGAAACGAACCGTCGTTTCCGTGGTGTAGCGGTTATCACGTCTGCTTTACACGCAGAAGGTCCCCGGTTCGATCCCGGGCGGGAACACAACAATTTTAATCTATATTTCGGATTTCATTTCCGAGATGACCTCACGTCCGCGTATGCAGAGACAAGCAATGCCGTATGCTAGACGGATAGGGCGTCATTTTACTGTCAAATACTGTTGCTCTCTTATTGCACCGGTATTTGGTAACTGAGAACGCCCCTAGCTCCATTATGGCTGGCAAAATTTATAATCCGGTTCTTCAGGGCTACTTCAAGTGCGCTTGCTACTGGCTTTCCTGAGCTCACCCTACTCGCCTTGTCACAGCTCTGTCAAAGTGTGATGCTAACTAATAATGAGAAACTCTTGGCCACTCTCAATCTTACATGCCACCACCCCTTTGTTGTTGCCGTCGTTAGTAAGATGAGGGTAGACTGTCGCACAATTAAGCTTAATCTCCACTCACGGTGCACATATTCCGCAAAGACAACCTTGTTTTCCGTTGCATGCAAAATTACCGTCTGCGTTTCTACCGAATTCCACCTACGTACTTTACTGGTGCCGCATTCTTGTTATATCCACGTGCTATAACAGGCGTCTACTCTTCATTGAGGAGCTGCAACCGGGGCTGAGTTCCACCTACTCTTCAGCACGGTCAAAATGGCAGGGCTCGTCCGGGATTTGAACCCGGGACCTCCTGCACCCAAAACAGGAATCATACCCCTAGACCAACGAGCCACCTGCCTGGAGCAGTCAAGTTAATCCCAGGTAGTGGACCTCACAGGGAACACAAACTTTTACGTGAATTCGCAAGATAAACGCTTTCTGCAGGCAGCACTCACCACTGATGAGAAGAATATTAAAGGCAACGAATAAAAAGCGAAATAACTTCATCGAACACTGCTTATGAACAGCCGGCAGTGCCTCAGTTTCGGTATGTGGTTTCTCAGGGTTAAGAGAAGGCGAATGCACTAAACAAAAGAACATCGGGAAACCAAGCACCAACTCATAACGAAAAGATTGCACAATATACTGCAAGTAAAATTTACAGAAGACGGATACTGAAGACGCCGCAGACAAAAGAATTATTCTATCCAGTAACGATTATCTAGGAAGCGTAAATTGCATGTGCTGCTCCACCACACAACTTCTTTTGATACTGTTTTACTTATTCTAAATTTTCATTGCCTGATCGTCTCTAGAATACTGTGTGGTATCACCTGGTTTCCAACAGCGATAGTAGTAAGTAAATCGACTACAAAGTCTTTCAAAGTAGGTCAGACACCAAAAAAAAAAAAAAAAAAAAAAAACGGAGCTGCGCGTAGCTCATGTCATTCTGCTTTCAAACGTGAATCAGCGGCTGGGAGTAGTGGCGTACTCCTGTAATCCAAGCTACTGGGAGGCTGTTGTGTGGGAGAGATCTGGAAACAACTACAGATTCGGCCGTTCCATGAGCTCAGGAATGGCCGCGATGCCTTCATCGAGCTCTGCAGATCGACATATGACAGCGTGGAAATTTCGGCGAGCGGTGGCTAAGGGTTAAGAGAAGCCAAACGCACTAAACACAAGAAAGTCGGGAAACCGAAGCTCATAACGAAAAGATTGCGGAATGCAGTGCGGAAGCAAAACTTCGAGAAGACCAACTCTGAAGCCATCGGCGCGCTAGGAATTATTCCTCGCAAGAAGCGATCATGTAGGAAGCGCGAGTCGAGGGTGTCGCTCGACCACACAATAAATTTTTGCTTAAACCAAATTTGCAATACCGGTTCGACACTAGAATACTGCGCCTTGGTTCTTCGAAAAGCGATAGTAATAAGCACGTCGACTGCAGTGTCATTTAGGGTAGTGAGTCAGACATGGGGAGGATATAAGGCGGGTGGAATATGCAACGACAGGGGGCATTGCAGGGCGGGCGCCGACTTCTTGCGCTGCGGCGCGCCGGTGCCGGCGGCGGCCTGGCTGGGCTGCTGGTGCCTCCATGTAGAGCTGCCGCCGAGCCCAGGCACCGTGCCGCTAACGAAGCGATTGCCTTTGGTGACATCTTTTGCAATAACGACTGCGCGAATCGACGGTATCTCGTAAGGAAAGAAAGAGCAGCAGCTGCCGCCGAGCCCAGGCGCCGTGCCTAACACGCAGAAGGTCCCCGGTTCGATTGCGGGCGGAAACCCGTTTTCGTCGCACTCAGCAAGACACTTGCTACGATCTCTGCTGTGACCATTTAAATCAACTTCAAACGTTCCACCAGCAGGGTGCACATGGCTCAAATGAAACATGAAACTGTTTCAGAACTGGTTGTCGGATTTTAGCGCTGACTTGGAGGCCTGGAAATGCGCGAAACAGCCGCCGCCATGCGATTTGTTACCACACCGTTGTACAAAACGCAAGAGCTCGTCCGGGATTTGAACCCTGTACCTCCTGCACCCGAAGCGGGAATCATACCCCTAGACCAACGAGCCTGTCCGTTCCGAAAACGCACTGCATGTGAATGACGCCATCTTTGATGGTCTCACCATGTAGGGCTGCAGCTCACCCAGTGTTCTCCCTGTCTGTCGCGGTTGGATTGTTTTCATCGACGTCTTTTACTATAGGAACTTCACGAATCGGAGGGAGCTCGTAGCCGATGCCCTTGCTAACACAGAAGAAAAACTGTTGCTATTACGAGTCTCCGGGTGGTACACGAAACGAACCGTCGTTTCCGTGGTGTAGCGGTTATCACGTCTGCTTTACACGCAGAAGGTCCCCGGTTCGATCCCGGGCGGGAACACAACAATTTTAATCTATATTTCGGATTTCATTTCCGAGATGACCTCACGTCCGCGTATGCAGAGACAAGCAATGCCGTATGCTAGACGGATAGGGCGTCATTTTACTGTCAAATACTGTTGCTCTCTTATTGCACCGGTATTTGGTAACTGAGAACGCCCCTAGCTCCATTATGGCTGGCAAAATTTATAATCCGGTTCTTCAGGGCTACTTCAAGTGCGCTTGCTACTGGCTTTCCTGAGCTCACCCTACTCGCCTTGTCACAGCTCTGTCAAAGTGTGATGCTAACTAATAATGAGAAACTCTTGGCCACTCTCAATCTTACATGCCACCACCCCTTTGTTGTTGCCGTCGTTAGTAAGATGAGGGTAGACTGTCGCACAATTAAGCTTAATCTCCACTCACGGTGCACATATTCCGCAAAGACAACCTTGTTTTCCGTTGCATGCAAAATTACCGTCTGCGTTTCTACCGAATTCCACCTACGTACTTTACTGGTGCCGCATTCTTGTTATATCCACGTGCTATAACAGGCGTCTACTCTTCATTGAGGAGCTGCAACCGGGGCTGAGTTCCACCTACTCTTCAGCACGGTCAAAATGGCAGGGCTCGTCCGGGATTTGAACCCGGGACCTCCTGCACCCAAAACAGGAATCATACCCCTAGACCAACGAGCCACCTGCCTGGAGCAGTCAAGTTAATCCCAGGTAGTGGACCTCACAGGGAACACAAACTTTTACGTGAATTCGCAAGATAAACGCTTTCTGCAGGCAGCACTCACCACTGATGAGAAGAATATTAAAGGCAACGAATAAAAAGCGAAATAACTTCATCGAACACTGCTTATGAACAGCCGGCAGTGCCTCAGTTTCGGTATGTGGTTTCTCAGGGTTAAGAGAAGGCGAATGCACTAAACAAAAGAACATCGGGAAACCAAGCACCAACTCATAACGAAAAGATTGCACAATATACTGCAAGTAAAATTTACAGAAGACGGATACTGAAGACGCCGCAGACAAAAGAATTATTCTATCCAGTAACGATTATCTAGGAAGCGTAAATTGCATGTGCTGCTCCACCACACAACTTCTTTTGATACTGTTTTACTTATTCTAAATTTTCATTGCCTGATCGTCTCTAGAATACTGTGTGGTATCACCTGGTTTCCAACAGCGATAGTAGTAAGTAAATCGACTACAAAGTCTTTCAAAGTAGGTCAGACACCAAAAAAAAAAAAAAAAAAAAAAACGGAGCTGCGCGTAGCTCATGTCATTCTGCTTTCAAACGTGAATCAGCGGCTGGGAGTAGTGGCGTACTCCTGTAATCCAAGCTACTGGGAGGCTGTTGTGTGGGAGAGATCTGGAAACAACTACAGATTCGGCCGTTCCATGAGCTCAGGAATGGCCGCGATGCCTTCATCGAGCTCTGCAGATCGACATATGACAGCGTGGAAATTTCGGCGAGCGGTGGCTAAGGGTTAAGAGAAGCCAAACGCACTAAACACAAGAAAGTCGGGAAACCGAAGCTCATAACGAAAAGATTGCGGAATGCAGTGCGGAAGCAAAACTTCGAGAAGACCAACTCTGAAGCCATCGGCGCGCTAGGAATTATTCCTCGCAAGAAGCGATCATGTAGGAAGCGCAAGTCGAGGGTGTCGCTCGACCACACAATAAATTTTTGCTTAATCCAAATTTGCAATACCGGTTCGACACTAGAATACTGCGCCTTGGTTCTTCGAAAAGCGATAGTAATAAGCACGTCGACTGCAGTGTCATTTAGGGTAGTGAGTCAGACATGGGGAGGATATAAGGCGGGTGGAATATGCAACGACAGGGGGCATTGCAGGGCGGGCGCCGACTTCTTGCGCTGCGGCGCGCCGGTGCCGGCGGCGGCCTGGCTGGGCTGCTGGTGCCTCCATGTAGAGCTGCCGCCGAGCCCAGGCACCGTGCCGCTAACGAAGCGATTGCCTTTGGTGACATCTTTTGCAATAACGACTGCGCGAATCGACGGTATCTCGTAAGGAAAGAAAGAGCAGCAGCTGCCGCCGAGCCCAGGCACCGTGCCGCTAACGAAGCGATTGCCTTTGGTGACATCTTTTGCAATAACGACTGTGCGAATCGACGGTATCTCGTAAGGAAAGAAAGAGCAGCAGCTGCCGCCGAGCCCAGGCGCCGTGCCTAACACGCAGAAGGTCCCCGGTTCGATTGCGGGCGGAAACCCGTTTTCGTCGCACTCAGCAAGACACTTGCTACGATCTCTGCTGTGACCATTTAAATCAACTTCAAACGTTCCACCAGCAGGGTGCACATGGCTCAAATGAAACATGAAACTGTTTCAGAACTGGTTGTCGGATTTTAGCGCTGACTTGGAGGCCTGGAAATGCGCGAAACAGCCGCCGCCATGCGATTTGTTACCACACCGTTGTACAAAACGCAAGAGCTCGTCCGGGATTTGAACCCTGTACCTCCTGCACCCGAAGCGGGAATCATACCCCTAGACCAACGAGCCTGTCCGTTCCGAAAACGCACTGCATGTGAATGACGCCATCTTTGATGGTCTCACCATGTAGGGCTGCAGCTCACCCAGTGTTCTCCCTGTCTGTCGCGGTTGGATTGTTTTCATCGACGTCTTTTACTATAGGAACTTCACGAATCGGAGGGAGCTCGTAGCCGATGCCCTTGCTAACACAGAAGAAAAACTGTTGCTATTACGAGTCTCCGGGTGGTACACGAAACGAACCGTCGTTTCCGTGGTGTAGCGGTTATCACGTCTGCTTTACACGCAGAAGGTCCCCGGTTCGATCCCGGGCGGGAACACAACAATTTTAATCTATATTTCGGATTTCATTTCCGAGATGACCTCACGTCCGCGTATGCAGAGACAAGCAATGCCGTATGCTAGACGGATAGGGCGTCATTTTACTGTCAAATACTGTTGCTCTCTTATTGCACCGGTATTTGGTAACTGAGAACGCCCCTAGCTCCATTATGGCTGGCAAAATTTATAATCCGGTTCTTCAGGGCTACTTCAAGTGCGCTTGCTACTGGCTTTCCTGAGCTCACCCTACTCGCCTTGTCACAGCTCTGTCAAAGTGTGATGCTAACTAATAATGAGAAACTCTTGGCCACTCTCAATCTTACATGCCACCACCCCTTTGTTGTTGCCGTCGTTAGTAAGATGAGGGTAGACTGTCGCACAATTAAGCTTAATCTCCACTCACGGTGCACATATTCCGCAAAGACAACCTTGTTTTCCGTTGCATGCAAAATTACCGTCTGCGTTTCTACCGAATTCCACCTACGTACTTTACTGGTGCCGCATTCTTGTTATATCCACGTGCTATAACAGGCGTCTACTCTTCATTGAGGAGCTGCAACCGGGGCTGAGTTCCACCTACTCTTCAGCACGGTCAAAATGGCAGGGCTCGTCCGGGATTTGAACCCGGGACCTCCTGCACCCAAAACAGGAATCATACCCCTAGACCAACGAGCCACCTGCCTGGAGCAGTCAAGTTAATCCCAGGTAGTGGACCTCACAGGGAACACAAACTTTTACGTGAATTCGCAAGATAAACGCTTTCTGCAGGCAGCACTCACCACTGATGAGAAGAATATTAAAGGCAACGAATAAAAAGCGAAATAACTTCATCGAACACTGCTTATGAACAGCCGGCAGTGCCTCAGTTTCGGTATGTGGTTTCTCAGGGTTAAGAGAAGGCGAATGCACTAAACAAAAGAACATCGGGAAACCAAGCACCAACTCATAACGAAAAGATTGCACAATATACTGCAAGTAAAATTTACAGAAGACGGATACTGAAGACGCCGCAGACAAAAGAATTATTCTATCCAGTAACGATTATCTAGGAAGCGTAAATTGCATGTGCTGCTCCACCACACAACTTCTTTTGATACTGTTTTACTTATTCTAAATTTTCATTGCCTGATCGTCTCTAGAATACTGTGTGGTATCACCTGGTTTCCAACAGCGATAGTAGTAAGTAAATCGACTACAAAGTCTTTCAAAGTAGGTCAGACACCAAAAAAAAAAAAAAAAAAAAAAAAACGGAGCTGCGCGTAGCTCATGTCATTCTGCTTTCAAACGTGAATCAGCGGCTGGGAGTAGTGGCGTACTCCTGTAATCCAAGCTACTGGGAGGCTGTTGTGTGGGAGAGATCTGGAAACAACTACAGATTCGGCCGTTCCATGAGCTCAGGAATGGCCGCGATGCCTTCATCGAGCTCTGCAGATCGACATATGACAGCGTGGAAATTTCGGCGAGCGGTGGCTAAGGGTTAAGAGAAGCCAAACGCACTAAACACAAGAAAGTCGGGAAACCGAAGCTCATAACGAAAAGATTGCGGAATGCAGTGCGGAAGCAAAACTTCGAGAAGACCAACTCTGAAGCCATCGGCGCGCTAGGAATTATTCCTCGCAAGAAGCGATCATGTAGGAAGCGCGAGTCGAGGGTGTCGCTCGACCACACAATAAATTTTTGCTTAAACCAAATTTGCAATACCGGTTCGACACTAGAATACTGCGCCTTGGTTCTTCGAAAAGCGATAGTAATAAGCACGTCGACTGCAGTGTCATTTAGGGTAGTGAGTCAGACATGGGGAGGATATAAGGCGGGTGGAATATGCAACGACAGGGGGCATTGCAGGGCGGGCGCCGACTTCTTGCGCTGCGGCGCGCCGGTGCCGGCGGCGGCCTGGCTGGGCTGCTGGTGCCTCCATGTAGAGCTGCCGCCGAGCCCAGGCACCGTGCCGCTAACGAAGCGATTGCCTTTGGTGACATCTTTTGCAATAACGACTGCGCGAATCGACGGTATCTCGTAAGGAAAGAAAGAGCAGCAGCTGCCGCCGAGCCCAGGCGCCGTGCCTAACACGCAGAAGGTCCCCGGTTCGATTGCGGGCGGAAACCCGTTTTCGTCGCACTCAGCAAGACACTTGCTACGATCTCTGCTGTGACCATTTAAATCAACTTCAAACGTTCCACCAGCAGGGTGCACATGGCTCAAATGAAACATGAAACTGTTTCAGAACTGGTTGTCGGATTTTAGCGCTGACTTGGAGGCCTGGAAATGCGCGAAACAGCCGCCGCCATGCGATTTGTTACCACACCGTTGTACAAAACGCAAGAGCTCGTCCGGGATTTGAACCCTGTACCTCCTGCACCCGAAGCGGGAATCATACCCCTAGACCAACGAGCCTGTCCGTTCCGAAAACGCACTGCATGTGAATGACGCCATCTTTGATGGTCTCACCATGTAGGGCTGCAGCTCACCCAGTGTTCTCCCTGTCTGTCGCGGTTGGATTGTTTTCATCGACGTCTTTTACTATAGGAACTTCACGAATCGGAGGGAGCTCGTAGCCGATGCCCTTGCTAACACAGAAGAAAAACTGTTGCTATTACGAGTCTCCGGGTGGTACACGAAACGAACCGTCGTTTCCGTGGTGTAGCGGTTATCACGTCTGCTTTACACGCAGAAGGTCCCCGGTTCGATCCCGGGCGGGAACACAACAATTTTAATCTATATTTCGGATTTCATTTCCGAGATGACCTCACGTCCGCGTATGCAGAGACAAGCAATGCCGTATGCTAGACGGATAGGGCGTCATTTTACTGTCAAATACTGTTGCTCTCTTATTGCACCGGTATTTGGTAACTGAGAACGCCCCTAGCTCCATTATGGCTGGCAAAATTTATAATCCGGTTCTTCAGGGCTACTTCAAGTGCGCTTGCTACTGGCTTTCCTGAGCTCACCCTACTCGCCTTGTCACAGCTCTGTCAAAGTGTGATGCTAACTAATAATGAGAAACTCTTGGCCACTCTCAATCTTACATGCCACCACCCCTTTGTTGTTGCCGTCGTTAGTAAGATGAGGGTAGACTGTCGCACAATTAAGCTTAATCTCCACTCACGGTGCACATATTCCGCAAAGACAACCTTGTTTTCCGTTGCATGCAAAATTACCGTCTGCGTTTCTACCGAATTCCACCTACGTACTTTACTGGTGCCGCATTCTTGTTATATCCACGTGCTATAACAGGCGTCTACTCTTCATTGAGGAGCTGCAACCGGGGCTGAGTTCCACCTACTCTTCAGCACGGTCAAAATGGCAGGGCTCGTCCGGGATTTGAACCCGGGACCTCCTGCACCCAAAACAGGAATCATACCCCTAGACCAACGAGCCACCTGCCTGGAGCAGTCAAGTTAATCCCAGGTAGTGGACCTCACAGGGAACACAAACTTTTACGTGAATTCGCAAGATAAACGCTTTCTGCAGGCAGCACTCACCACTGATGAGAAGAATATTAAAGGCAACGAATAAAAAGCGAAATAACTTCATCGAACACTGCTTATGAACAGCCGGCAGTGCCTCAGTTTCGGTATGTGGTTTCTCAGGGTTAAGAGAAGGCGAATGCACTAAACAAAAGAACATCGGGAAACCAAGCACCAACTCATAACGAAAAGATTGCACAATATACTGCAAGTAAAATTTACAGAAGACGGATACTGAAGACGCCGCAGACAAAAGAATTATTCTATCCAGTAACGATTATCTAGGAAGCGTAAATTGCATGTGCTGCTCCACCACACAACTTCTTTTGATACTGTTTTACTTATTCTAAATTTTCATTGCCTGATCGTCTCTAGAATACTGTGTGGTATCACCTGGTTTCCAACAGCGATAGTAGTAAGTAAATCGACTACAAAGTCTTTCAAAGTAGGTCAGACACCAAAAAAAAAAAAAAAAAAAAAAACGGAGCTGCGCGTAGCTCATGTCATTCTGCTTTCAAACGTGAATCAGCGGCTGGGAGTAGTGGCGTACTCCTGTAATCCAAGCTACTGGGAGGCTGTTGTGTGGGAGAGATCTGGAAACAACTACAGATTCGGCCGTTCCATGAGCTCAGGAATGGCCGCGATGCCTTCATCGAGCTCTGCAGATCGACATATGACAGCGTGGAAATTTCGGCGAGCGGTGGCTAAGGGTTAAGAGAAGCCAAACGCACTAAACACAAGAAAGTCGGGAAACCGAAGCTCATAACGAAAAGATTGCGGAATGCAGTGCGGAAGCAAAACTTCGAGAAGACCAACTCTGAAGCCATCGGCGCGCTAGGAATTATTCCTCGCAAGAAGCGATCATGTAGGAAGCGCGAGTCGAGGGTGTCGCTCGACCACACAATAAATTTTTGCTTAAACCAAATTTGCAATACCGGTTCGACACTAGAATACTGCGCCTTGGTTCTTCGAAAAGCGATAGTAATAAGCACGTCGACTGCAGTGTCATTTAGGGTAGTGAGTCAGACATGGGGAGGATATAAGGCGGGTGGAATATGCAACGACAGGGGGCATTGCAGGGCGGGCGCCGACTTCTTGCGCTGCGGCGCGCCGGTGCCGGCGGCGGCCTGGCTGGGCTGCTGGTGCCTCCATGTAGAGCTGCCGCCGAGCCCAGGCACCGTGCCGCTAACGAAGCGATTGCCTTTGGTGACATCTTTTGCAATAACGACTGCGCGAATCGACGGTATCTCGTAAGGAAAGAAAGAGCAGCAGCTGCCGCCGAGCCCAGGCGCCGTGCCTAACACGCAGAAGGTCCCCGGTTCGATTGCGGGCGGAAACCCGTTTTCGTCGCACTCAGCAAGACACTTGCTACGATCTCTGCTGTGACCATTTAAATCAACTTCAAACGTTCCACCAGCAGGGTGCACATGGCTCAAATGAAACATGAAACTGTTTCAGAACTGGTTGTCGGATTTTAGCGCTGACTTGGAGGCCTGGAAATGCGCGAAACAGCCGCCGCCATGCGATTTGTTACCACACCGTTGTACAAAACGCAAGAGCTCGTCCGGGATTTGAACCCTGTACCTCCTGCACCCGAAGCGGGAATCATACCCCTAGACCAACGAGCCTGTCCGTTCCGAAAACGCACTGCATGTGAATGACGCCATCTTTGATGGTCTCACCATGTAGGGCTGCAGCTCACCCAGCGTTCTCCCTGTCTGTCGCGGTTGGATTGTTTTCATCGACGTCTTTTACTATAGGAACTTCACGAATCGGAGGGAGCTCGTAGCCGATGCCCTTGCTAACACAGAAGAAAAACTGTTGCTATTACGAGTCTCCGGGTGGTACACGAAACGAACCGTCGTTTCCGTGGTGTAGCGGTTATCACGTCTGCTTTACACGCAGAAGGTCCCCGGTTCGATCCCGGGCGGGAACACAACAATTTTAATCTATATTTCGGATTTCATTTCCGAGATGACCTCACGTCCGCGTATGCAGAGACAAGCAATGCCGTATGCTAGACGGATAGGGCGTCATTTTACTGTCAAATACTGTTGCTCTCTTATTGCACCGGTATTTGGTAACTGAGAACGCCCCTAGCTCCATTATGGCTGGCAAAATTTATAATCCGGTTCTTCAGGGCTACTTCAAGTGCGCTTGCTACTGGCTTTCCTGAGCTCACCCTACTCGCCTTGTCACAGCTCTGTCAAAGTGTGATGCTAACTAATAATGAGAAACTCTTGGCCACTCTCAATCTTACATGCCACCACCCCTTTGTTGTTGCCGTCGTTAGTAAGATGAGGGTAGACTGTCGCACAATTAAGCTTAATCTCCACTCACGGTGCACATATTCCGCAAAGACAACCTTGTTTTCCGTTGCATGCAAAATTACCGTCTGCGTTTCTACCGAATTCCACCTACGTACTTTACTGGTGCCGCATTCTTGTTATATCCACGTGCTATAACAGGCGTCTACTCTTCATTGAGGAGCTGCAACCGGGGCTGAGTTCCACCTACTCTTCAGCACGGTCAAAATGGCAGGGCTCGTCCGGGATTTGAACCCGGGACCTCCTGCACCCAAAACAGGAATCATACCCCTAGACCAACGAGCCACCTGCCTGGAGCAGTCAAGTTAATCCCAGGTAGTGGACCTCACAGGGAACACAAACTTTTACGTGAATTCGCAAGATAAACGCTTTCTGCAGGCAGCACTCACCACTGATGAGAAGAATATTAAAGGCAACGAATAAAAAGCGAAATAACTTCATCGAACACTGCTTATGAACAGCCGGCAGTGCCTCAGTTTCGGTATGTGGTTTCTCAGGGTTAAGAGAAGGCGAATGCACTAAACAAAAGAACATCGGGAAACCAAGCACCAACTCATAACGAAAAGATTGCACAATATACTGCAAGTAAAATTTACAGAAGACGGATACTGAAGACGCCGCAGACAAAAGAATTATTCTATCCAGTAACGATTATCTAGGAAGCGTAAATTGCATGTGCTGCTCCACCACACAACTTCTTTTGATACTGTTTTACTTATTCTAAATTTTCATTGCCTGATCGTCTCTAGAATACTGTGTGGTATCACCTGGTTTCCAACAGCGATAGTAGTAAGTAAATCGACTACAAAGTCTTTCAAAGTAGGTCAGACACCAAAAAAAAAAAAAAAAAAAAAAAACGGAGCTGCGCGTAGCTCATGTCATTCTGCTTTCAAACGTGAATCAGCGGCTGGGAGTAGTGGCGTACTCCTGTAATCCAAGCTACTGGGAGGTTGTTGTGTGGGAGAGATCTGGAAACAACTACAGATTCGGCCGTTCCATGAGCTCAGGAATGGCCGCGATGCCTTCATCGAGCTCTGCAGATCGACATATGACAGCGTGGAAATTTCGGCGAGCGGTGGCTAAGGGTTAAGAGAAGCCAAACGCACTAAACACAAGAAAGTCGGGAAACCGAAGCTCATAACGAAAAGATTGCGGAATGCAGTGCGGAAGCAAAACTTCGAGAAGACCAACTCTGAAGCCATCGGCGCGCTAGGAATTATTCCTCGCAAGAAGCGATCATGTAGGAAGCGCGAGTCGAGGGTGTCGCTCGACCACACAATAAATTTTTGCTTAAACCAAATTTGCAATACCGGTTCGACACTAGAATACTGCGCCTTGGTTCTTCGAAAAGCGATAGTAATAAGCACGTCGACTGCAGTGTCATTTAGGGTAGTGAGTCAGACATGGGGAGGATATAAGGCGGGTGGAATATGCAACGACAGGGGGCATTGCAGGGCGGGCGCCGACTTCTTGCGCTGCGGCGCGCCGGTGCCGGCGGCGGCCTGGCTGGGCTGCTGGTGCCTCCATGTAGAGCTGCCGCCGAGCCCAGGCACCGTGCCGCTAACGAAGCGATTGCCTTTGGTGACATCTTTTGCAATAACGACTGCGCGAATCGACGGTATCTCGTAAGGAAAGAAAGAGCAGCAGCTGCCGCCGAGCCCAGGCGCCGTGCCTAACACGCAGAAGGTCCCCGGTTCGATTGCGGGCGGAAACCCGTTTTCGTCGCACTCAGCAAGACACTTGCTACGATCTCTGCTGTGACCATTTAAATCAACTTCAAACGTTCCACCAGCAGGGTGCACATGGCTCAAATGAAACATGAAACTGTTTCAGAACTGGTTGTCGGATTTTAGCGCTGACTTGGAGGCCTGGAAATGCGCGAAACAGCCGCCGCCATGCGATTTGTTACCACACCGTTGTACAAAACGCAAGAGCTCGTCCGGGATTTGAACCCTGTACCTCCTGCACCCGAAGCGGGAATCATACCCCTAGACCAACGAGCCTGTCCGTTCCGAAAACGCACTGCATGTGAATGACGCCATCTTTGATGGTCTCACCATGTAGGGCTGCAGCTCACCCAGTGTTCTCCCTGTCTGTCGCGGTTGGATTGTTTTCATCGACGTCTTTTACTATAGGAACTTCACGAATCGGAGGGAGCTCGTAGCCGATGCCCTTGCTAACACAGAAGAAAAACTGTTGCTATTACGAGTCTCCGGGTGGTACACGAAACGAACCGTCGTTTCCGTGGTGTAGCGGTTATCACGTCTGCTTTACACGCAGAAGGTCCCCGGTTCGATCCCGGGCGGGAACACAACAATTTTAATCTATATTTCGGATTTCATTTCCGAGATGACCTCACGTCCGCGTATGCAGAGACAAGCAATGCCGTATGCTAGACGGATAGGGCGTCATTTTACTGTCAAATACTGTTGCTCTCTTATTGCACCGGTATTTGGTAACTGAGAACGCCCCTAGCTCCATTATGGCTGGCAAAATTTATAATCCGGTTCTTCAGGGCTACTTCAAGTGCGCTTGCTACTGGCTTTCCTGAGCTCACCCTACTCGCCTTGTCACAGCTCTGTCAAAGTGTGATGCTAACTAATAATGAGAAACTCTTGGCCACTCTCAATCTTACATGCCACCACCCCTTTGTTGTTGCCGTCGTTAGTAAGATGAGGGTAGACTGTCGCACAATTAAGCTTAATCTCCACTCACGGTGCACATATTCCGCAAAGACAACCTTGTTTTCCGTTGCATGCAAAATTACCGTCTGCGTTTCTACCGAATTCCACCTACGTACTTTACTGGTGCCGCATTCTTGTTATATCCACGTGCTATAACAGGCGTCTACTCTTCATTGAGGAGCTGCAACCGGGGCTGAGTTCCACCTACTCTTCAGCACGGTCAAAATGGCAGGGCTCGTCCGGGATTTGAACCCGGGACCTCCTGCACCCAAAACAGGAATCATACCCCTAGACCAACGAGCCACCTGCCTGGAGCAGTCAAGTTAATCCCAGGTAGTGGACCTCACAGGGAACACAAACTTTTACGTGAATTCGCAAGATAAACGCTTTCTGCAGGCAGCACTCACCACTGATGAGAAGAATATTAAAGGCAACGAATAAAAAGCGAAATAACTTCATCGAACACTGCTTATGAACAGCCGGCAGTGCCTCAGTTTCGGTATGTGGTTTCTCAGGGTTAAGAGAAGGCGAATGCACTAAACAAAAGAACATCGGGAAACCAAGCACCAACTCATAACGAAAAGATTGCACAATATACTGCAAGTAAAATTTACAGAAGACGGATACTGAAGACGCCGCAGACAAAAGAATTATTCTATCCAGTAACGATTATCTAGGAAGCGTAAATTGCATGTGCTGCTCCACCACACAACTTCTTTTGATACTGTTTTACTTATTCTAAATTTTCATTGCCTGATCGTCTCTAGAATACTGTGTGGTATCACCTGGTTTCCAACAGCGATAGTAGTAAGTAAATCGACTACAAAGTCTTTCAAAGTAGGTCAGACACCAAAAAAAAAAAAAAAAAAAAAACGGAGCTGCGCGTAGCTCATGTCATTCTGCTTTCAAACGTGAATCAGCGGCTGGGAGTAGTGGCGTACTCCTGTAATCCAAGCTACTGGGAGGCTGTTGTGTGGGAGAGATCTGGAAACAACTACAGATTCGGCCGTTCCATGAGCTCAGGAATGGCCGCGATGCCTTCATCGAGCTCTGCAGATCGACATATGACAGCGTGGAAATTTCGGCGAGCGGTGGCTAAGGGTTAAGAGAAGCCAAACGCACTAAACACAAGAAAGTCGGGAAACCGAAGCTCATAACGAAAAGATTGCGGAATGCAGTGCGGAAGCAAAACTTCGAGAAGACCAACTCTGAAGCCATCGGCGCGCTAGGAATTATTCCTCGCAAGAAGCGATCATGTAGGAAGCGCGAGTCGAGGGTGTCGCTCGACCACACAATAAATTTTTGCTTAAACCAAATTTGCAATACCGGTTCGACACTAGAATACTGCGCCTTGGTTCTTCGAAAAGCGATAGTAATAAGCACGTCGACTGCAGTGTCATTTAGGGTAGTGAGTCAGACATGGGGAGGATATAAGGCGGGTGGAATATGCAACGACAGGGGGCATTGCAGGGCGGGCGCCGACTTCTTGCGCTGCGGCGCGCCGGTGCCGGCGGCGGCCTGGCTGGGCTGCTGGTGCCTCCATGTAGAGCTGCCGCCGAGCCCAGGCACCGTGCCGCTAACGAAGCGATTGCCTTTGGTGACATCTTTTGCAATAACGACTGCGCGAATCGACGGTATCTCGTAAGGAAAGAAAGAGCAGCAGCTGCCGCCGAGCCCAGGCGCCGTGCCTAACACGCAGAAGGTCCCCGGTTCGATTGCGGGCGGAAACCCGTTTTCGTCGCACTCAGCAAGACACTTGCTACGATCTCTGCTGTGACCATTTAAATCAACTTCAAACGTTCCACCAGCAGGGTGCACATGGCTCAAATGAAACATGAAACTGTTTCAGAACTGGTTGTCGGATTTTAGCGCTGACTTGGAGGCCTGGAAATGCGCGAAACAGCCGCCGCCATGCGATTTGTTACCACACCGTTGTACAAAACGCAAGAGCTCGTCCGGGATTTGAACCCTGTACCTCCTGCACCCGAAGCGGGAATCATACCCCTAGACCAACGAGCCTGTCCGTTCCGAAAACGCACTGCATGTGAATGACGCCATCTTTGATGGTCTCACCATGTAGGGCTGCAGCTCACCCAGTGTTCTCCCTGTCTGTCGCGGTTGGATTGTTTTCATCGACGTCTTTTACTATAGGAACTTCACGAATCGGAGGGAGCTCGTAGCCGATGCCCTTGCTAACACAGAAGAAAAACTGTTGCTATTACGAGTCTCCGGGTGGTACACGAAACGAACCGTCGTTTCCGTGGTGTAGCGGTTATCACGTCTGCTTTACACGCAGAAGGTCCCCGGTTCGATCCCGGGCGGGAACACAACAATTTTAATCTATATTTCGGATTTCATTTCCGAGATGACCTCACGTCCGCGTATGCAGAGACAAGCAATGCCGTATGCTAGACGGATAGGGCGTCATTTTACTGTCAAATACTGTTGCTCTCTTATTGCACCGGTATTTGGTAACTGAGAACGCCCCTAGCTCCATTATGGCTGGCAAAATTTATAATCCGGTTCTTCAGGGCTACTTCAAGTGCGCTTGCTACTGGCTTTCCTGAGCTCACCCTACTCGCCTTGTCACAGCTCTGTCAAAGTGTGATGCTAACTAATAATGAGAAACTCTTGGCCACTCTCAATCTTACATGCCACCACCCCTTTGTTGTTGCCGTCGTTAGTAAGATGAGGGTAGACTGTCGCACAATTAAGCTTAATCTCCACTCACGGTGCACATATTCCGCAAAGACAACCTTGTTTTCCGTTGCATGCAAAATTACCGTCTGCGTTTCTACCGAATTCCACCTACGTACTTTACTGGTGCCGCATTCTTGTTATATCCACGTGCTATAACAGGCGTCTACTCTTCATTGAGGAGCTGCAACCGGGGCTGAGTTCCACCTACTCTTCAGCACGGTCAAAATGGCAGGGCTCGTCCGGGATTTGAACCCGGGACCTCCTGCACCCAAAACAGGAATCATACCCCTAGACCAACGAGCCACCTGCCTGGAGCAGTCAAGTTAATCCCAGGTAGTGGACCTCACAGGGAACACAAACTTTTACGTGAATTCGCAAGATAAACGCTTTCTGCAGGCAGCACTCACCACTGATGAGAAGAATATTAAAGGCAACGAATAAAAAGCGAAATAACTTCATCGAACACTGCTTATGAACAGCCGGCAGTGCCTCAGTTTCGGTATGTGGTTTCTCAGGGTTAAGAGAAGGCGAATGCACTAAACAAAAGAACATCGGGAAACCAAGCACCAACTCATAACGAAAAGATTGCACAATATACTGCAAGTAAAATTTACAGAAGACGGATACTGAAGACGCCGCAGACAAAAGAATTATTCTATCCAGTAACGATTATCTAGGAAGCGTAAATTGCATGTGCTGCTCCACCACACAACTTCTTTTGATACTGTTTTACTTATTCTAAATTTTCATTGCCTGATCGTCTCTAGAATACTGTGTGGTATCACCTGGTTTCCAACAGCGATAGTAGTAAGTAAATCGACTACAAAGTCTTTCAAAGTAGGTCAGACACCAAAAAAAAAAAAAAAAAAAAAAACGGAGCTGCGCGTAGCTCATGTCATTCTGCTTTCAAACGTGAATCAGCGGCTGGGAGTAGTGGCGTACTCCTGTAATCCAAGCTACTGGGAGGCTGTTGTGTGGGAGAGATCTGGAAACAACTACAGATTCGGCCGTTCCATGAGCTCAGGAATGGCCGCGATGCCTTCATCGAGCTCTGCAGATCGACATATGACAGCGTGGAAATTTCGGCGAGCGGTGGCTAAGGGTTAAGAGAAGCCAAACGCACTAAACACAAGAAAGTCGGGAAACCGAAGCTCATAACGAAAAGATTGCGGAATGCAGTGCGGAAGCAAAACTTCGAGAAGACCAACTCTGAAGCCATCGGCGCGCTAGGAATTATTCCTCGCAAGAAGCGATCATGTAGGAAGCGCGAGTCGAGGGTGTCGCTCGACCACACAATAAATTTTTGCTTAAACCAAATTTGCAATACCGGTTCGACACTAGAATACTGCGCCTTGGTTCTTCGAAAAGCGATAGTAATAAGCACGTCGACTGCAGTGTCATTTAGGGTAGTGAGTCAGACATGGGGAGGATATAAGGCGGGTGGAATATGCAACGACAGGGGGCATTGCAGGGCGGGCGCCGACTTCTTGCGCTGCGGCGCGCCGGTGCCGGCGGCGGCCTGGCTGGGCTGCTGGTGCCTCCATGTAGAGCTGCCGCCGAGCCCAGGCACCGTGCCGCTAACGAAGCGATTGCCTTTGGTGACATCTTTTGCAATAACGACTGCGCGAATCGACGGTATCTCGTAAGGAAAGAAAGAGCAGCAGCTGCCGCCGAGCCCAGGCGCCGTGCCTAACACGCAGAAGGTCCCCGGTTCGATTGCGGGCGGAAACCCGTTTTCGTCGCACTCAGCAAGACACTTGCTACGATCTCTGCTGTGACCATTTAAATCAACTTCAAACGTTCCACCAGCAGGGTGCACATGGCTCAAATGAAACATGAAACTGTTTCAGAACTGGTTGTCGGATTTTAGCGCTGACTTGGAGGCCTGGAAATGCGCGAAACAGCCGCCGCCATGCGATTTGTTACCACACCGTTAGCCCAGGCACCGTGCCGCTAACGAAGCGATTGCCTTTGGTGACATCTTTTGCAATAACGACTGCGCGAATCGACGGTATCTCGTAAGGAAAGAAAGAGCAGCAGCTGCCGCCGAGCCCAGGCGCCGTGCCTAACACGCAGAAGGTCCCCGGTTCGATTGCGGGCGGAAACCCGTTTTCGTCGCACTCAGCAAGACACTTGCTACGATCTCTGCTGTGACCATTTAAATCAACTTCAAACGTTCCACCAGCAGGGTGCACATGGCTCAAATGAAACATGAAACTGTTTCAGAACTGGTTGTCGGATTTTAGCGCTGACTTGGAGGCCTGGAAATGCGCGAAACAGCCGCCGAAATGCGATTTGTTACCACACCGTTGTACAAAACGCAAGAGCTCGTCCGGGATTTGAACCCTGTACCTCCTGCACCCGAAGCGGGAATCATACCCCCTAGACCAACGAGCCTGTCCGTTCCGAAAACGCACTGCATGTGAATGACGCCACCTTTGATGGTCTCACCCTGTAGGGCTGCAGCTACCCAGCGTTCTCCCTGTCTGTCGCGGTTGGATTGTTTTCATCGACGTCTTTTACTATAGGAACTTCACGAATCGGAGGGAGCTCGTAGCCGATGCCCTTGCTAACACAGAAGAAAAACTGTTGCTATTACGAGTCTCCGGGTGGTACACGAAACGAACCGTCGTTTCCGTGGTGTAGCGGTTATCACGTCTGCTTTACACGCAGAAGGTCCCCGGTTCGATCCCGGGCGGGAACACAACAATTTTAATCTATATTTCGGATTTCATTTCCGAGATGACCTCACGTCCGCGTATGCAGAGACAAGCAATGCCGTATGCTAGACGGATAGGGCGTCATTTTACTGTCAAATACTGTTGCTCTCTTATTGCACCGGTATTTGGTAACTGAGAACGCCCCTAGCTCCATTATGGCTGGCAAAATTTATAATCCGGTTCTTCAGGGCTACTTCAAGTGCGCTTGCTACTGGCTTTCCTGAGCTCACCCTACTCGCCTTGTCACAGCTCTGTCAAAGTGTGATGCTAACTAATAATGAGAAACTCTTGGCCACTCTCAATCTTACATGCCACCACCCCTTTGTTGTTGCCGTCGTTAGTAAGATGAGGGTAGACTGTCGCACAATTAAGCTTAATCTCCACTCACGGTGCACATATTCCGCAAAGACAACCTTGTTTTCCGTTGCATGCAAAATTACCGTCTGCGTTTCTACCGAATTCCACCTACGTACTTTACTGGTGCCGCATTCTTGTTATATCCACGTGCTATAACAGGCGTCTACTCTTCATTGAGGAGCTGCAACCGGGGCTGAGTTCCACCTACTCTTCAGCACGGTCAAAATGGCAGGGCTCGTCCGGGATTTGAACCCGGGACCTCCTGCACCCAAAACAGGAATCATACCCCTAGACCAACGAGCCACCTGCCTGGAGCAGTCAAGTTAATCCCAGGTAGTGGACCTCACAGGGAACACAAACTTTTACGTGAATTCGCAAGATAAACGCTTTCTGCAGGCAGCACTCACCACTGATGAGAAGAATATTAAAGGCAACGAATAAAAAGCGAAATAACTTCATCGAACACTGCTTATGAACAGCCGGCAGTGCCTCAGTTTCGGTATGTGGTTTCTCAGGGTTAAGAGAAGGCGAATGCACTAAACAAAAGAACATCGGGAAACCAAGCACCAACTCATAACGAAAAGATTGCACAATATACTGCAAGTAAAATTTACAGAAGACGGATACTGAAGACGCCGCAGACAAAAGAATTATTCTATCCAGTAACGATTATCTAGGAAGCGTAAATTGCATGTGCTGCTCCACCACACAACTTCTTTTGATACTGTTTTACTTATTCTAAATTTTCATTGCCTGATCGTCTCTAGAATACTGTGTGGTATCACCTGGTTTCCAACAGCGATAGTAGTAAGTAAATCGACTACAAAGTCTTTCAAAGTAGGTCAGACACCAAAAAAAAAAAAAAAAAAAACGGAGCTGCGCGTAGCTCATGTCATTCTGCTTTCAAACGTGAATCAGCGGCTGGGAGTAGTGGCGTACTCCTGTAATCCAAGCTACTGGGAGGCTGTTGTGTGGGAGAGATCTGGAAACAACTACAGATTCGGCCGTTCCATGAGCTCAGGAATGGCCGCGATGCCTTCATCGAGCTCTGCAGATCGACATATGACAGCGTGGAAATTTCGGCGAGCGGTGGCTAAGGGTTAAGAGAAGCCAAACGCACTAAACACAAGAAAGTCGGGAAACCGAAGCTCATAACGAAAAGATTGCGGAATGCAGTGCGGAAGCAAAACTTCGAGAAGACCAACTCTGAAGCCATCGGCGCGCTAGGAATTATTCCTCGCAAGAAGCGATCATGTAGGAAGCGCAAGTCGAGGGTGTCGCTCGACCACACAATAAATTTTTGCTTAATCCAAATTTGCAATACCGGTTCGACACTAGAATACTGCGCCTTGGTTCTTCGAAAAGCGATAGTAATAAGCACGTCGACTGCAGTGTCATTTAGGGTAGTGAGTCAGACATGGGGAGGATATAAGGCGGGTGGAATATGCAACGACAGGGGGCATTGCAGGGCGGGCGCCGACTTCTTGCGCTGCGGCGCGCCGGTGCCGGCGGCGGCCTGGCTGGGCTGCTGGTGCCTCCATGTAGAGCTGCCGCCGAGCCCAGGCACCGTGCCGCTAACGAAGCGATTGCCTTTGGTGACATCTTTTGCAATAACGACTGCGCGAATCGACGGTATCTCGTAAGGAAAGAAAGAGCAGCAGCTGCCGCCGAGCCCAGGCGCCGTGCCTAACACGCAGAAGGTCCCCGGTTCGATTGCGGGCGGAAACCCGTTTTCGTCGCACTCAGCAAGACACTTGCTACGATCTCTGCTGTGACCATTTAAATCAACTTCAAACGTTCCACCAGCAGGGTGCACATGGCTCAAATGAAACATGAAACTGTTTCAGAACTGGTTGTCGGATTTTAGCGCTGACTTGGAGGCCTGGAAATGCGCGAAACAGCCGCCGCCATGCGATTTGTTACCACACCGTTGTACAAAACGCAAGAGCTCGTCCGGGATTTGAACCCTGTACCTCCTGCACCCGAAGCGGGAATCATACCCCTAGACCAACGAGCCTGTCCGTTCCGAAAACGCACTGCATGTGAATGACGCCATCTTTGATGGTCTCACCATGTAGGGCTGCAGCTCACCCAGTGTTCTCCCTGTCTGTCGCGGTTGGATTGTTTTCATCGACGTCTTTTACTATAGGAACTTCACGAATCGGAGGGAGCTCGTAGCCGATGCCCTTGCTAACACAGAAGAAAAACTGTTGCTATTACGAGTCTCCGGGTGGTACACGAAACGAACCGTCGTTTCCGTGGTGTAGCGGTTATCACGTCTGCTTTACACGCAGAAGGTCCCCGGTTCGATCCCGGGCGGGAACACAACAATTTTAATCTATATTTCGGATTTCATTTCCGAGATGACCTCACGTCCGCGTATGCAGAGACAAGCAATGCCGTATGCTAGACGGATAGGGCGTCATTTTACTGTCAAATACTGTTGCTCTCTTATTGCACCGGTATTTGGTAACTGAGAACGCCCCTAGCTCCATTATGGCTGGCAAAATTTATAATCCGGTTCTTCAGGGCTACTTCAAGTGCGCTTGCTACTGGCTTTCCTGAGCTCACCCTACTCGCCTTGTCACAGCTCTGTCAAAGTGTGATGCTAACTAATAATGAGAAACTCTTGGCCACTCTCAATCTTACATGCCACCACCCCTTTGTTGTTGCCGTCGTTAGTAAGATGAGGGTAGACTGTCGCACAATTAAGCTTAATCTCCACTCACGGTGCACATATTCCGCAAAGACAACCTTGTTTTCCGTTGCATGCAAAATTACCGTCTGCGTTTCTACCGAATTCCACCTACGTACTTTACTGGTGCCGCATTCTTGTTATATCCACGTGCTATAACAGGCGTCTACTCTTCATTGAGGAGCTGCAACCGGGGCTGAGTTCCACCTACTCTTCAGCACGGTCAAAATGGCAGGGCTCGTCCGGGATTTGAACCCGGGACCTCCTGCACCCAAAACAGGAATCATACCCCTAGACCAACGAGCCACCTGCCTGGAGCAGTCAAGTTAATCCCAGGTAGTGGACCTCACAGGGAACACAAACTTTTACGTGAATTCGCAAGATAAACGCTTTCTGCAGGCAGCACTCACCACTGATGAGAAGAATATTAAAGGCAACGAATAAAAAGCGAAATAACTTCATCGAACACTGCTTATGAACAGCCGGCAGTGCCTCAGTTTCGGTATGTGGTTTCTCAGGGTTAAGAGAAGGCGAATGCACTAAACAAAAGAACATCGGGAAACCAAGCACCAACTCATAACGAAAAGATTGCACAATATACTGCAAGTAAAATTTACAGAAGACGGATACTGAAGACGCCGCAGACAAAAGAATTATTCTATCCAGTAACGATTATCTAGGAAGCGTAAATTGCATGTGCTGCTCCACCACACAACTTCTTTTGATACTGTTTTACTTATTCTAAATTTTCATTGCCTGATCGTCTCTAGAATACTGTGTGGTATCACCTGGTTTCCAACAGCGATAGTAGTAAGTAAATCGACTACAAAGTCTTTCAAAGTAGGTCAGACACCAAAAAAAAAAAAAAAAAACGGAGCTGCGCGTAGCTCATGTCATTCTGCTTTCAAACGTGAATCAGCGGCTGGGAGTAGTGGCGTACTCCTGTAATCCAAGCTACTGGGAGGCTGTTGTGTGGGAGAGATCTGGAAACAACTACAGATTCGGCCGTTCCATGAGCTCAGGAATGGCCGCGATGCCTTCATCGAGCTCTGCAGATCGACATATGACAGCGTGGAAATTTCGGCGAGCGGTGGCTAAGGGTTAAGAGAAGCCAAACGCACTAAACACAAGAAAGTCGGGAAACCGAAGCTCATAACGAAAAGATTGCGGAATGCAGTGCGGAAGCAAAACTTCGAGAAGACCAACTCTGAAGCCATCGGCGCGCTAGGAATTATTCCTCGCAAGAAGCGATCATGTAGGAAGCGCGAGTCGAGGGTGTCGCTCGACCACACAATAAATTTTTGCTTAAACCAAATTTGCAATACCGGTTCGACACTAGAATACTGCGCCTTGGTTCTTCGAAAAGCGATAGTAATAAGCACGTCGACTGCAGTGTCATTTAGGGTAGTGAGTCAGACATGGGGAGGATATAAGGCGGGTGGAATATGCAACGACAGGGGGCATTGCAGGGCGGGCGCCGACTTCTTGCGCTGCGGCGCGCCGGTGCCGGCGGCGGCCTGGCTGGGCTGCTGGTGCCTCCATGTAGAGCTGCCGCCGAGCCCAGGCACCGTGCCGCTAACGAAGCGATTGCCTTTGGTGACATCTTTTGCAATAACGACTGCGCGAATCGACGGTATCTCGTAAGGAAAGAAAGAGCAGCAGCTGCCGCCGAGCCCAGGCGCCGTGCCTAACACGCAGAAGGTCCCCGGTTCGATTGCGGGCGGAAACCCGTTTTCGTCGCACTCAGCAAGACACTTGCTACGATCTCTGCTGTGACCATTTAAATCAACTTCAAACGTTCCACCAGCAGGGTGCACATGGCTCAAATGAAACATGAAACTGTTTCAGAACTGGTTGTCGGATTTTAGCGCTGACTTGGAGGCCTGGAAATGCGCGAAACAGCCGCCGCCATGCGATTTGTTACCACACCGTTAGCCCAGGCACCGTGCCGCTAACGAAGCGATTGCCTTTGGTGACATCTTTTGCAATAACGACTGCGCGAATCGACGGTATCTCGTAAGGAAAGAAAGAGCAGCAGCTGCCGCCGAGCCCAGGCGCCGTGCCTAACACGCAGAAGGTCCCCGGTTCGATTGCGGGCGGAAACCCGTTTTCGTCGCACTCAGCAAGACACTTGCTACGATCTCTGCTGTGACCATTTAAATCAACTTCAAACGTTCCACCAGCAGGGTGCACATGGCTCAAATGAAACATGAAACTGTTTCAGAACTGGTTGTCGGATTTTAGCGCTGACTTGGAGGCCTGGAAATGCGCGAAACAGCCGCCGAAATGCGATTTGTTACCACACCGTTGTACAAAACGCAAGAGCTCGTCCGGGATTTGAACCCTGTACCTCCTGCACCCGAAGCGGGAATCATACCCCTAGACCAACGAGCCTGTCCGTTCCGAAAACGCACTGCATGTGAATGACGCCACCTTTGATGGTCTCACCCTGTAGGGCTGCAGCTACCCAGCGTTCTCCCTGTCTGTCGCGGTTGGATTGTTTTCATCGACGTCTTTTACTATAGGAACTTCACGAATCGGAGGGAGCTCGTAGCCGATGCCCTTGCTAACACAGAAGAAAAACTGTTGCTATTACGAGTCTCCGGGTGGTACACGAAACGAACCGTCGTTTCCGTGGTGTAGCGGTTATCACGTCTGCTTTACACGCAGAAGGTCCCCGGTTCGATCCCGGGCGGGAACACAACAATTTTAATCTATATTTCGGATTTCATTTCCGAGATGACCTCACGTCCGCGTATGCAGAGACAAGCAATGCCGTATGCTAGACGGATAGGGCGTCATTTTACTGTCAAATACTGTTGCTCTCTTATTGCACCGGTATTTGGTAACTGAGAACGCCCCTAGCTCCATTATGGCTGGCAAAATTTATAATCCGGTTCTTCAGGGCTACTTCAAGTGCGCTTGCTACTGGCTTTCCTGAGCTCACCCTACTCGCCTTGTCACAGCTCTGTCAAAGTGTGATGCTAACTAATAATGAGAAACTCTTGGCCACTCTCAATCTTACATGCCACCACCCCTTTGTTGTTGCCGTCGTTAGTAAGATGAGGGTAGACTGTCGCACAATTAAGCTTAATCTCCACTCACGGTGCACATATTCCGCAAAGACAACCTTGTTTTCCGTTGCATGCAAAATTACCGTCTGCGTTTCTACCGAATTCCACCTACGTACTTTACTGGTGCCGCATTCTTGTTATATCCACGTGCTATAACAGGCGTCTACTCTTCATTGAGGAGCTGCAACCGGGGCTGAGTTCCACCTACTCTTCAGCACGGTCAAAATGGCAGGGCTCGTCCGGGATTTGAACCCGGGACCTCCTGCACCCAAAACAGGAATCATACCCCTAGACCAACGAGCCACCTGCCTGGAGCAGTCAAGTTAATCCCAGGTAGTGGACCTCACAGGGAACACAAACTTTTACGTGAATTCGCAAGATAAACGCTTTCTGCAGGCAGCACTCACCACTGATGAGAAGAATATTAAAGGCAACGAATAAAAAGCGAAATAACTTCATCGAACACTGCTTATGAACAGCCGGCAGTGCCTCAGTTTCGGTATGTGGTTTCTCAGGGTTAAGAGAAGGCGAATGCACTAAACAAAAGAACATCGGGAAACCAAGCACCAACTCATAACGAAAAGATTGCACAATATACTGCAAGTAAAATTTACAGAAGACGGATACTGAAGACGCCGCAGACAAAAGAATTATTCTATCCAGTAACGATTATCTAGGAAGCGTAAATTGCATGTGCTGCTCCACCACACAACTTCTTTTGATACTGTTTTACTTATTCTAAATTTTCATTGCCTGATCGTCTCTAGAATACTGTGTGGTATCACCTGGTTTCCAACAGCGATAGTAGTAAGTAAATCGACTACAAAGTCTTTCAAAGTAGGTCAGACACCAAAAAAAAAAAAAAAAAAAACGGAGCTGCGCGTAGCTCATGTCATTCTGCTTTCAAACGTGAATCAGCGGCTGGGAGTAGTGGCGTACTCCTGTAATCCAAGCTACTGGGAGGCTGTTGTGTGGGAGAGATCTGGAAACAACTACAGATTCGGCCGTTCCATGAGCTCAGGAATGGCCGCGATGCCTTCATCGAGCTCTGCAGATCGACATATGACAGCGTGGAAATTTCGGCGAGCGGTGGCTAAGGGTTAAGAGAAGCCAAACGCACTAAACACAAGAAAGTCGGGAAACCGAAGCTCATAACGAAAAGATTGCGGAATGCAGTGCGGAAGCAAAACTTCGAGAAGACCAACTCTGAAGCCATCGGCGCGCTAGGAATTATTCCTCGCAAGAAGCGATCATGTAGGAAGCGCAAGTCGAGGGTGTCGCTCGACCACACAATAAATTTTTGCTTAATCCAAATTTGCAATACCGGTTCGACACTAGAATACTGCGCCTTGGTTCTTCGAAAAGCGATAGTAATAAGCACGTCGACTGCAGTGTCATTTAGGGTAGTGAGTCAGACATGGGGAGGATATAAGGCGGGTGGAATATGCAACGACAGGGGGCATTGCAGGGCGGGCGCCGACTTCTTGCGCTGCGGCGCGCCGGTGCCGGCGGCGGCCTGGCTGGGCTGCTGGTGCCTCCATGTAGAGCTGCCGCCGAGCCCAGGCACCGTGCCGCTAACGAAGCGATTGCCTTTGGTGACATCTTTTGCAATAACGACTGCGCGAATCGACGGTATCTCGTAAGGAAAGAAAGAGCAGCAGCTGCCGCCGAGCCCAGGCACCGTGCCGCTAACGAAGCGATTGCCTTTGGTGACATCTTTTGCAATAACGACTGCGCGAATCGACGGTATCTCGTAAGGAAAGAAAGAGCAGCAGCTGCCGCCGAGCCCAGGCGCCGTGCCTAACACGCAGAAGGTCCCCGGTTCGATTGCGGGCGGAAACCCGTTTTCGTCGCACTCAGCAAGACACTTGCTACGATCTCTGCTGTGACCATTTAAATCAACTTCAAACGTTCCACCAGCAGGGTGCACATGGCTCAAATGAAACATGAAACTGTTTCAGAACTGGTTGTCGGATTTTAGCGCTGACTTGGAGGCCTGGAAATGCGCGAAACAGCCGCCGCCATGCGATTTGTTACCACACCGTTGTACAAAACGCAAGAGCTCGTCCGGGATTTGAACCCTGTACCTCCTGCACCCGAAGCGGGAATCATACCCCTAGACCAACGAGCCTGTCCGTTCCGAAAACGCACTGCATGTGAATGACGCCACCTTTGATGGTCTCACCCTGTAGGGCTGCAGCTACCCAGCGTTCTCCCTGTCTGTCGCGGTTGGATTGTTTTCATCGACGTCTTTTACTATAGGAACTTCACGAATCGGAGGGAGCTCGTAGCCGATGCCCTTGCTAACACAGAAGAAAAACTGTTGCTATTACGAGTCTCCGGGTGGTACACGAAACGAACCGTCGTTTCCGTGGTGTAGCGGTTATCACGTCTGCTTTACACGCAGAAGGTCCCCGGTTCGATCCCGGGCGGGAACACAACAATTTTAATCTATATTTCGGATTTCATTTCCGAGATGACCTCACGTCCGCGTATGCAGAGACAAGCAATGCCGTATGCTAGACGGATAGGGCGTCATTTTACTGTCAAATACTGTTGCTCTCTTATTGCACCGGTATTTGGTAACTGAGAACGCCCCTAGCTCCATTATGGCTGGCAAAATTTATAATCCGGTTCTTCAGGGCTACTTCAAGTGCGCTTGCTACTGGCTTTCCTGAGCTCACCCTACTCGCCTTGTCACAGCTCTGTCAAAGTGTGATGCTAACTAATAATGAGAAACTCTTGGCCACTCTCAATCTTACATGCCACCACCCCTTTGTTGTTGCCGTCGTTAGTAAGATGAGGGTAGACTGTCGCACAATTAAGCTTAATCTCCACTCACGGTGCACATATTCCGCAAAGACAACCTTGTTTTCCGTTGCATGCAAAATTACCGTCTGCGTTTCTACCGAATTCCACCTACGTACTTTACTGGTGCCGCATTCTTGTTATATCCACGTGCTATAACAGGCGTCTACTCTTCATTGAGGAGCTGCAACCGGGGCTGAGTTCCACCTACTCTTCAGCACGGTCAAAATGGCAGGGCTCGTCCGGGATTTGAACCCGGGACCTCCTGCACCCAAAACAGGAATCATACCCCTAGACCAACGAGCCACCTGCCTGGAGCAGTCAAGTTAATCCCAGGTAGTGGACCTCACAGGGAACACAAACTTTTACGTGAATTCGCAAGATAAACGCTTTCTGCAGGCAGCACTCACCACTGATGAGAAGAATATTAAAGGCAACGAATAAAAAGCGAAATAACTTCATCGAACACTGCTTATGAACAGCCGGCAGTGCCTCAGTTTCGGTATGTGGTTTCTCAGGGTTAAGAGAAGGCGAATGCACTAAACAAAAGAACATCGGGAAACCAAGCACCAACTCATAACGAAAAGATTGCACAATATACTGCAAGTAAAATTTACAGAAGACGGATACTGAAGACGCCGCAGACAAAAGAATTATTCTATCCAGTAACGATTATCTAGGAAGCGTAAATTGCATGTGCTGCTCCACCACACAACTTCTTTTGATACTGTTTTACTTATTCTAAATTTTCATTGCCTGATCGTCTCTAGAATACTGTGTGGTATCACCTGGTTTCCAACAGCGATAGTAGTAAGTAAATCGACTACAAAGTCTTTCAAAGTAGGTCAGACACCAAAAAAAAAAAAAAAAAAACGGAGCTGCGCGTAGCTCATGTCATTCTGCTTTCAAACGTGAATCAGCGGCTGGGAGTAGTGGCGTACTCCTGTAATCCAAGCTACTGGGAGGCTGTTGTGTGGGAGAGATCTGGAAACAACTACAGATTCGGCCGTTCCATGAGCTCAGGAATGGCCGCGATGCCTTCATCGAGCTCTGCAGATCGACATATGACAGCGTGGAAATTTCGGCGAGCGGTGGCTAAGGGTTAAGAGAAGCCAAACGCACTAAACACAAGAAAGTCGGGAAACCGAAGCTCATAACGAAAAGATTGCGGAATGCAGTGCGGAAGCAAAACTTCGAGAAGACCAACTCTGAAGCCATCGGCGCGCTAGGAATTATTCCTCGCAAGAAGCGATCATGTAGGAAGCGCGAGTCGAGGGTGTCGCTCGACCACACAATAAATTTTTGCTTAAACCAAATTTGCAATACCGGTTCGACACTAGAATACTGCGCCTTGGTTCTTCGAAAAGCGATAGTAATAAGCACGTCGACTGCAGTGTCATTTAGGGTAGTGAGTCAGACATGGGGAGGATATAAGGCGGGTGGAATATGCAACGACAGGGGGCATTGCAGGGCGGGCGCCGACTTCTTGCGCTGCGGCGCGCCGGTGCCGGCGGCGGCCTGGCTGGGCTGCTGGTGCCTCCATGTAGAGCTGCCGCCGAGCCCAGGCACCGTGCCGCTAACGAAGCGATTGCCTTTGGTGACATCTTTTGCAATAACGACTGCGCGAATCGACGGTATCTCGTAAGGAAAGAAAGAGCAGCAGCTGCCGCCGAGCCCAGGCGCCGTGCCTAACACGCAGAAGGTCCCCGGTTCGATTGCGGGCGGAAACCCGTTTTCGTCGCACTCAGCAAGACACTTGCTACGATCTCTGCTGTGACCATTTAAATCAACTTCAAACGTTCCACCAGCAGGGTGCACATGGCTCAAATGAAACATGAAACATGAAACGCCCTCATCGAGCTTTGCAGATTGACCAGATAGCAGTGCGGAATTTTCGGCTAGTGGTGACTCGGGGTTAAGAGAAGTCGAGAGCAGTGAGCAAAACTACATCGGGAAACCGAAACAGACGACTCATAAAGAAAAGATTGTTGAATGTACTGCAAAAGCAAAACTTCGAGAAGACGAACTCTGAAGCCGTCGGTGCCTTAACAATCATTTCGTGCAACAACGATAATCTGGCGAGAGCGAGGCGTGGTTGTTGCTCGACCACACAACACATTTTATATAATGTTCTACTTATTCTAAACTTGCGTTTCCAGATCATCAGTAAAATACTGTGTGATTTACACCTGGTTTCCTTCTTCCAAAAGCGATATTAAGAAGTACATCGACTGCAGCGTCATTGACGGTCGTGGGTCCGGGCGCCGGCGCGCCAGCGGTGGCCTGTCGGAGCTGCTGGTGCCTCCATGGCTCCTCGCCGCTAACGAAGTGATTGCTTTTGGTGACATCATTTGCAATAGCGACTGCGCGAATTGACGGTACCTCGTACGGACAGAATGAGTAGCTGATGCTGCTGAGGACTCGGCCGCGAGCATTTCCGACGACTTCTTGGGCTCTCATTCGTGATGGCATTCAGACAGGCAAGGGTGCTGTCGATTGTTGCATACGAATGCGAAATACCTGCATTGTGCGTTTCCGCAAAGTGATTTTTACGCCAAAGTTGCGATCGTCCTACAAGTTGTGTCAGATGTGGAGCACAGAGCGTAGCAGTTTCCGTGGTGTAGCGGTTATCACGTCTGCCTAACACGCAGAAGGTCCCCGGTTCGATTCCGGGCGGAAACAATTTTTCGTCGCACTCAACAAGACCCTTGCTACAATCTCTACTGTGACCATTTAAATCAATTTCAAACGGCCCACCACCAGGGCTCAGATGATACATGAAACTCTTTCAGAACCGGCTACTTGGTTTTTGTGCTTACCTGGAGGGCTGGAAATGCGCGGAACAGCCGCCGGCATGACGGTAGTTGCCACACGTTTGCACAAAAAGCAAGGGCTCGTCCGGGAATTGAACCCGGGACCTCCTGCACCCGAAGCAGGAATCATACCCCTAGACCAACGAGCCTGTTCGTAGCGTCTAAGCGCTGCACATGACTGACGCCTCCGTTCTTGGTATCACCATGCAGAGCTGCCGCTCACCCAGCGTTTTCCCTGGCTGTTGCGGTTTGATTGTTTTCATCGATGTCTTTTACAATAGCAACTTCTAGAATCGGAGGGAGCTCGTAGCCGATGCCTTTGCTTACGCAGGAAAAATCTGTTGCCACTACGGGTTTCTAGGTAGAACAGCCGCAGAGCCGTCGTTTCCGTGGTGTAGCGGTTATCACGTCTGCTTTACACGCAGAAGGTCCCCGGTTCGATCCCGGGCGGAAACACGACTTTTTTTAAACCCCTTTTCGGATTCCATTTCCGAGATAACGTCACGTCTGCGTATGCAGGGATAATAAATGTCGTGTGCTACACGGATATCGCGTCATTTTACTGTCAAATGCTCTTGCTCCCATAGTGTACCGGTATTCAGTAACTCAGAACGCTCGTAGCTCCATTCTGGCCGGCAAAGTTTATAATCCATTTCTTCAGGACTACTTCAAGTGCGCTTCATACTGGCTTTCCTGAGCTCACTGCACTCGCCTTGTCACAGCTCTGTTGAAGTGTGAACGTAACTAATAGTGAGAAACTCTTAACTACGCTCAGTCTTGTATCCCACCCTTTGATTGTTGTCGTCGCTAATCAGATGAAGGTAGACTGCTCCACGATTGAGGTTCGTCTCCACTCACGGTGCACATGTTCTGCAAAGACAACCTTTGTTTTCCGTTGCATGCAAGACTACTGTCGGCTCTTCTACAGCAATCGGCCCATGTAATTTACTGGTGTCAGATTCTTGCCATATCAAACGGTCCCTTCATCACCGTAGTGCTACACAAAGCGTGCTGCGGCAGGCATCTATTCTTCATTGCAGAGCTGCAAACGTGGGTGAGCTCCACCTACTCTTCAGCACGGTCAAAACGGTAGTGCTCGTCCGGGATTTGAACCCGGGACCTCCTGCACCCAAAACAGGAATCATACCCCTAGACCAACGAGCCACCTGCCAGTAGTAATGAAGCTAATCCCAAGCAGTCCAGCTCCGAGGAACACTAACTTCCATGTAAATCAGAAACAAAAGCGCTTTCTGAAGGCAGCGCTCACCACTGATGGGAAGAATATGAAAGGCAATGAATATAGAGTGAATAATTTCATCGCGCTCTGCAGATGAACAGACGGTGGTGTTTCACTTTCGTCATGTGCTTTCTCAGTGTCAAGGGAAGGCAAATGCACTAAACAAAAGAACATCGGGAATCCGAAACACCAACTCATAACGAAAAGATTGCGGAATATACTGCAAGCAAAACTTCCAGGAGACCACTCCTGAAGGCGTCGGTGCCTTAAGAATTATTCCGTGCAGCAATGATCATCTAGGAAGAGCCAACTGTACGTGTCGATCCACCACACAACTTTTTTTGATATTGTTTTACCTAAATTTCCATTACCTCTTCGTTACAAGAATACTGTGTGGTTTTCACCTGATCTGCTTCGTCCAGCAGCGATAGTAGTAAGTAAATCGACGACAGTTTCATTAAAAGTATGTCAGACACAGAAATCGGAGTTACGTGTAGCTCATGTTATTACGCTTTCAAATGCAGTTCTCCGGCTGGGAGTAGTGGCGTACTCCTGTAATCCAAGCGTCTGGGAGGCCATTGTTGTGGAAGAGATCTGGGAACAACTACAGATTCGGCCGTTTCATCAGCTCAGGAACGACCGCGACGCCCTCATCGAGCTTTGCAGATTGACCAGATAGCAGTGCGGAATTTTCGGCTAGTGGTGGCTCGGGGTTAAGAGAAGTCGAGAGCAGTGAGCAAAACTACATCGGGAAACCGAAACAGACGACTCATAACGAAAAGATTGCTGAATGTACTGCAAAAGCAAAACTTCGAGAAGACGAACTCTGAAGCCGTCGGTGCCTTAACAATCATTCCGTGCAACAACGATAATCTGGCGAGAGCGAGGCGTGGTTGTCACTCGACCACACAACACATTTTATATAATGTTCTACTTATTCTAAACTTGCGTTTCCAGATCATCAGTAAAATACTGTGTGATTTACACCTGGTTTCCTTCTTCCAAAAGCGATATTAAGAAGTACATCGACTGCAGCGTCATTGACGGTCGTGGGTCCGGGCGCCGGCGCGCCAGCGGTGGCCTGTCGGAGCTGCTGGTGCCTCGGGCTCCTCGCCGCTAACGAAGTGATTGCTTTTGGTGACATCATTTGCAATAGCGACTGCGCGAATTGACGGTACCTCGTACGGAAAGAATGAGTAGCTGATGCTGCTGAGGACTCGGCCGCGAGCATTTCCGACGACTTCTTGGGCTCTCATTCGTGATGGCATTCAGACAGGCAAGGGTGCTGTCGATTGTTGCATACGAATGCGAAATACCTGCATTGTGCGTTTCCGCAAAGTGATTTTTACGCCAAAGTTGCGATCGTCCTACAAGTTGTGTCAGATGTGGAGCACAGAGCGTAGCAGTTTCCGTGGTGTAGCGGTTATCACGTCTGCCTATCACGCAGAAGGTCCCCGCTTCGATTCCGGGCGGAAACAATTTTTCGTCGCACTCAACAAGACCCTTGCTACAATCTCTACTGTGACCATTTAAATCAATTTCAAACGGCCCACCACCAGGGCTCAGATGATACATGAAACTCTTTCAGAACCGGCTACTTGGTTTTTGTGCTTACCTGGAGGGCTGGAAATGCGCGGAACAGCCGCCGGCATGACGGTAGTTGCCACACGTTTGCACAAAAAGCAAGGGCTCGTCCGGGATTTGAACCCGGGACCTCTTGCACCCGAAGCAGGAATCATACCCCTAGACCAACGAGCCTGTTCGTAGCGTCTAAGCGCTGCACATGACTGACGCCTCCGTTCTTGGTATCACCATGCAGAGCTGCCGCTCACCCAGCGTTTTCCCTGGCTGTTGCGGTTTGATTGTTTTCATCGATGTCTTTTACAATAGCAACTTCTAGAATCGGAGGGAGCTCGTAGCCGATGCCTTTGCTTACGCAGGAAAAATCTGTTGCCACTACGGGTTTCTAGGTAGAACAGCAGCAGAGCCGTCGTTTCCGTGGTGTAGCGGTTATCACGTCTGCTTTACACGCAGAAGGTCCCCGGTTCGATCCCGGGCGGAAACACGACTTTTTTTAAACCCTTTTTCGGATTCCATTTCCGAGATAACGTCACGTCTGCGTATGCAGGGATAATAAATGTCGTGTGCTACACGGATATCGCGTCATTTTACTGTCAAATGCTCTTGCTCCCATAGTGTACCGGTATTCAGTAACTCAGAACGCTCGTAGCTCCATTCTGGCCGGCAAAGTTTATAATCCATTTCTTCAGGACTACTTCAAGTGCGCTTCATACTGGCTTTCCTGAGCTCACTGCACTCGCCTTGTCACAGCTCTGTTGAAGTGTGAACGTAACTAATAGTGAGAAACTCTTAACTACGCTCAGTCTTGTATCCCACCCTTTGATTGTTGTCGCTAATCAGATGAAGGTAGACTGCTCCACGATTGAGGTTCGTCTCCACTCACGGTGCACATGTTCTGCAAAGACAACCTTTGTTTTCCGTTGCATGCAAGACTACTGTCGGCTCTTCTACAGCAATCGGCCCATGTAATTTACTGGTGTCAGATTCTTGCCATATCAAACGATCCCTTCATCACTGTAGTGCTACACAAAGCGTGCTGCGGCAGGCATCTATTCTTCATTGCAGAGCTGCAAACGTGGGTGAGCTCCACCTACTCTTCAGCACGGTCAAAACGGTAGGGCTCGTCCGGGATTTGAACCCGGGACCTCCTGCACCCAATGCAGGAATCATACCCCTAAACCAACGAGCCACCTGCCAGCAGTAATGAAGCTAATCCCAAGCAGTCCAGCTCCGAGGAACACTAACTTCCATGTAAATCAGAAACAAAAGCGCTTTCTGAAGGCAGCGCTCACCACTGATGGGAAGAATATGAAAGGCAATGAATATAGAGTGAATAATTTCATCGCGCTCTGCAGATGAACAGACGGTGGTGTTTCACTTTCGTCATGTGCTTTCTCAGTGTCAAGGGAAGGCAAATGCACTAAACAAAAGAACATCGGGAATCCGAAACACCAACTCATAACGAAAAGATTGCGGAATATACTGCAAGCAAAACTTCCAGAAGACCACTCCTGAAGGCGTCGGTGCCTTAAGAATTATTCCGTGCAGCAATGATCATCTAGGAAGAGCCAACTGTACGTGTCGATCCACCACACAACTTTTTTTGATATTGTTTTACCTAAATTTCCATTACCTCTTCGTTACAAGAATACTGTGTGGTTTTCACTTGATCTGCTTCGTCCAGCAGCGATAGTAGTAAGTAAATCGACGACAGTTTCATTAAAAGTAGGTCAGACACAGAAATCGGAGTTACGTGTAGCTCATGTTATTACGCTTTCAAATGCAGTTCTCCGGCTGGGAGTAGTGGCGTACTCCTGTAATCCAAGCGTCTGGGAGGCCGTTGTTGTGGAAGAGATCTGGGAACAACTACAGATTCGGCCGTTTCATCAGCTCAGGAACGACCGCGACGCCCTCATCGAGCTTTGCAGATTGACCAGATAGCAGTGCGGAATTTTCGGCTAGTGGTGGCTCGGGGTTAAGAGAAGTCGAGAGCAGTGAGCAAAACTACATCGGAAAACCGAAACAGACGACTCATAACGAAAAGATTGCTGAATGTACTGCAAAAGCAAAACTTCGAGAAGACGAACTCTGAAGTCGTCGGTGCCTTAACAATCATTCCGTGCAACAACGATAATCTGGCGAGAGCGAGGCGTGGTTGTCGCTCGACCACACAACACATTTTATATAATGTTCTACTTATTCTAAACTTGCGTTTCCAGATCATCAGTAAAATACTGTGTGATTTACACCTGGTTTCCTTCTTCCAAAAGCGATATTAAGAAGTACATCGACTGCAGCGTCATTGACGGTCGTGGGTCCGGGCGCCGGCGCGCCAGCGGTGGCCTGTCGGAGCTGCTGGTGCCTCCATGTAGAGCTACCGCTGAGCCCGGGCTCCTCGCCGCTAACGAAGTGATTGCTTTTGGTGACATCATTTGCAATAGCGACTGCGCGAATTGACGGTACCTCGTACGGAAAGAATGAGTAGCTGATGCTGCTGAGGACTCGGCCGCGAGCATTTCCGACGACTTCTTGGGCTCTCATTCGTGATGGCATTCAGACAGGCAAGGGTGCTGTCGATTGTTGCATACGAATGCGAAATACCTGCATTGTGCGTTTCCGCAAAGTGATTTTTACGCCAAAGTTGCGATCGTCCTACAAGTTGTGTCAGATGTGGAGCACAGAGCGTAGCAGTTTCCGTGGTGTAGCGGTTATCACGTCTGCCTAACACGCAGAAGGTCCCCGGTTCGATTCCGGGCGGAAACAATTTTTCGTCGCACTCAACAAGACCCTGAGCCCGGGCTCCTCGCCGCTAACGAAGTGATTGCTTTTGGTGACATCATTTGCAATAGCGACTGCGCGAATTGACGGTACCTCGTACGGAAAGAATGAGTAGCTGATGCTGCTGAGGACTCGGCCGTGAGCATTTCCGACGACTTCTTGGGCTCTCATTCGTGATGGCATTCAGACAGGCAAGGGTGCTGTCGATTGTTGCATACGAATGCGAAATACCTGCATTGTGCGTTTCCGCAAAGTGATTTTTACGCCAAAGTTGCGATCGTCCTACAAGTTGTGTCAGATGTGGAGCACAGAGCGTAGCAGTTTCCGTGGTGTAGCGGTTATCACGTCTGCCTAACACGCAGAAGGTCCCCGGTTCGATTCCGGGCGGAAACAATTTTTCGTCGCACTCAACAAGACCCTTGCTACAATCTCTACTGTGACCATTTAAATCAATTTCAAACGGCCCACCACCAGGGCTCAGATGATACATGAAACTCTTTCAGAACCGGCTACTTGGTTTTTGTGCTTACCTGGAGGGCTGGAAATGCGCGGAACAGCCGCCGGCATGACGGTAGTTGCCACACGTTTGCACAAAAAGCAAGGGCTCGTCCGGGATTTGAACCCGGGACCTCCTGCACCCGAAGCAGGAATCATACCCCTAGACCAACGAGCATGTTCGTAGCGTCTAAGCGCTGCACATGACTGACGCCTCCGTTCTTGGTATCACCATGCAGAGCTGCCGCTCACCCAGCGTTTTCCCTGGCTGTTGCGGTTTGATTGTTTTCATCGATGTCTTTTACAATAGCAACTTCTAGAATCGGAGGGAGCTCGTAGCCGATGCCTTTGCTTACGCAGGAAAAATCTGTTGCCACTACGGGTTTCTAGGTAGAACAGCCGCAGAGCCGTTGTTTTCGTGGTGTAGCGGTTATCACGTCTGCTTTACACGCAGAAGGTCCCCGGTTCGATCCCGGGCGGAAACACGACTTTTTTTAAACCCTTTTTCGGATTCCATTTCCGAGATAACGTCACGTCTGCGTATGCAGGGATAATAAATGTCGTGTGCTACACGGATATCGCGTCATTTTACTGTCAAATGCTCTTGCTCCCATAGTGTACCGGTATTCAGTAACTCAGAACGCTCGTAGCTCCATTCTTGCGTTTCCAGATCATCAGTAAAATACTGTGTGATTTACACCTGGTTTCCTTCTTCCAAAAGCGATATTAAGAAGTACATCGACTGCAGCGTCATTGACGGTCGTGGGTCCGGGCGCCGGCGCGCCAGCGGTGGCCTGTCGGAGCTGCTGGTGCCTCCATGTAGAGCTACCGCTGAGCCCGGGCTCCTCGCCGCTAACGAAGTGATTGCTTTTGGTGACATCATTTGCAATAGCGACTGCGCGAATTGACGGTACCTCGTACGGAAAGAATGAGTAGCTGATGCTGCTGAGGACTCGGCTGCGAGCATTTCCGACGACTTCTTGGTCTCTCATTCGTGATGGCATTCAGACAGGCAAGGGTGCTGTCGATTGTTGCATACGAATGCGAAATACCTGCATTGTGCGTTTCCGTAAAGTGATTTTTACGCCAAAGTTGCGATCGTCCTACAAGTTGTGCAAGATGTGGAGCACAGAGCGTAGCAGTTTCCGTGGTGTAGCGGTTATCACGTCTGCCTAACACGCAGAAGGTCCCCTGTTCGATTCCGGGCGGAAACAATTTTTCGTCGCACTCAACAAGACCCTGAGCCCGGTAACGAAGTGATTGCTTTTGGTGACATCATTTGCAATAGCGACTGCGCGAATTGACGGTACCTCGTACGGAAAGAATGAGTAGCTGATGCTGCTGAGGACTCGGCCGTGAGCATTTCCGACGACTTCTTGGGCTCTCATTCGTGATGGCATTCAGACAGGCAAGGGTGCTGTCGATTGTTGCATACGAATGCGAAATACCTGCATTGTGCGTTTCCGCAAAGTGATTTTTACGCCAAAGTTGCGATCGTCCTACAAGTTGTGTCAGATGTGGAGCACAGAGCGTAGCAGTTTCCGTGGTGTAGCGGTTATCACGTCTGCCTAACACGCAGAAGGTCCCCGGTTCGATTCCGGGCGGAAACAATTTTTCGTCGCACTCAACAAGACCCTTGCTACAATCTCTACTGTGACCATTTAAATCAATTTCAAACGGCCCACCACCAGGGCTCAGATGATACATGAAACTCTTTCAGAACCGGCTACTTGGTTTTTGTGCTTACCTGGAGGGCTGGAAATGCGCGGAACAGCCGCCGGCATGACGGTAGTTGCCACACGTTTGCACAAAAAGCAAGGGCTCGTCCGGGATTTGAACCCGGGACCTCCTGCACCCGAAGCAGGAATCATACCCCTAGACCAACGAGCCTGTTCGTAGCGTCTAAGCGCTGCACATGACTGACGCCTCCGTTCTTGGTATCACCATGCAGAGCTGCCGCTCACCCAGCGTTTTCCCTGGCTGTTGCGGTTTGATTGTTTTCATCGATGTCTTTTACAATAGCAACTTCTAGAATCGGAGGGAGCTCGTAGCCGATGCCTTTGCTTACGCAGGAAAAATCTGTTGCCACTACGGGTTTCTAGGTAGAACAGCCGCAGAGCCGTTGTTTTCGTGGTGTAGCGGTTATCACGTCTGCTTTACACACAGAAGGTCCCCGGTTCGATCCCGGGCGGAAACACGACTTTTTTTAAACCCTTTTTCGGATTCCATTTCCGAGATAACGTCACGTCTGCGTATGCAGGGATAATAAATGTCGTGTGCTACACGGATATCGCGTCATTTTACTGTCAAATGCTCTTGCTCCCATAGTGTACCGGTATTCAGTAACTCAGAACGCTCGTAGCTCCATTCTGGCCGGCAAAGTTTATAATCCATTTCTTCAGGACTACTTCAAGTGCGCTTCATACTGGCTTTCCTGAGCTCACTGCACTCGCCTTGTAACAGCTCTGTTGAAGTGTGAACGTAACTAATAGTGAGAAACTCTTAACTACGCTCAGTCTTGTATCCCACCCTTTGATTGTTGTCGTCGCTAATCAGATGAAGGTAGACTGCTCCACGATTGAGGTTCGTCTCCACTCACGGTGCACATGTTCTGCAAAGACGACCTTTGTTTTCCGTTGCATGCAAGATTACTGTCGGCTCTTCTACAGCAATCGACCCATGTAATTTACTGGTGTCAGATTCTTGCCATATCAAACGGTCCCTTCATCACCGTAGTGCTACACAAAGCGTGCTGCGGCAGGCATCTATTCTTCATTGCAGAGCTGCAAACGTGGGTGAGCTCCACCTACTCTTCAGCACGGTCAAAACGGTAGCGCTCGTCCGGGATTTGAACCCGGGACCTCCTGCACCCAAAGCAGGAATCATACCCCTACACCAACGAGCCACCTGCCAGTAGTAATGAAGCTAATCCCAAGCAGTCCAGCTCCGAGGAACACTAACTTCCATGTAAATCAGAAACAAAAGCGCTTTCTGAAGGCAGCGCTCACCACTGATGGGAAGAATATGAAAGGCAATGAATATAGAGTGAATAATTTCATCGCGCTCTGCTGATGAACAGACGGTGGTGTTTCACTTTCGTCATGTGCTTTCTCAGTGTCAAGGGAAGGCAAATGCACTAAACAAAAGAACATCGGGAATCCGAAACACCAACTCATAACGAAAAGATTGCGGAATATACTGCAAGCAAAACTTCCAGAAGACCACTCCTGAAGGCGTCGGTGCCTTAAGAATTATTCCGTGCAGCAATGATCATCTAGGAAGAGCCAACTGTACGTGTCGATCCACCACACAACTTTTTTTGATATTGTTTTACCTAAATTTCCGTTACCTCTTCGTTACAAGAATACTGTGTGGTTTTCACCTGATCTGCTTCGTCCAGCAGCGATAGTAGTAAGTAAATCGACGACAGTTTCATTAAAAGTAGGTCAGACACAGAAATCGGAGTTACGTGTAGCTCATGTTATTACGCTTTCAAATGCAGTTCTCCGGCTGGGAGTAGTGGCGTACTCCTGTAATCCAAGCGTCTGGGAGGCCGTTGTTGTGGAAGAGATCTGGGAACAACTACAGATTCGGCCGTTTCATCAGCTCAGGAACGATCGCGACGCCCTCATCGAGCTTTGCAGATTGACCAGATAGCAGTGCGGAATTTTCGGCTAGTGGTGGCTCGGGGTTAAGAGAAGTCGAGAGCAGTGAGCAAAACTACATCGGGAAACCGAAACAGACGACTCATAACGAAAAGATTGCTGAATGTACTGCAAAAGCAAAACTTCGAGAAGACGAACTCTGAAGCCGTCGGTGCCTTAACAATCATTCCGTGCAACAACGATAATCTGGCGAGAGCGAGGCGTGGTTGTCGCTCGACCACACAACACATTTTATATAATGTTCTACTTATTCTAAACTTGCGTTTCCAGATCATCAGTAAAATACTGTGTGATTTACACCTGGTTTCCTTCTTCCAAAAGCGATATTAAGAAGTACATCGACTGCAGCGTCATTGACGGTCGTGGGTCCGGGCGCCGGCGCGCCAGCGGTGGCCTGTCGGAGCTGCTGGTGCCTCCATGTAGAGCTACCGCTGAGCCCGGGCTCCTCGCCGCTAACGAAGTGATTGCTTTTGGTGACATCATTTGCAATAGCGACTGCGCGAATTGACGGTACATCGTACGGAAAGAATGAGTAGCTGATGCTGCTGAGGACTCGGCCGCGAGCATTTCCGACGACTTCTTGGGCTCTCATTCGTGATGGCATTCAGACAGGCAAGGGTGCTGTCGATTGTTGCATACGAATGCGAAATACCTGCATTGTGCGTTTCCGCAAAGTGATTTTTACGCCAAAGTTGCGATCGTCCTACAAGTTGTGTCAGATGTGGAGCACAGAGCGTAGCAGTTTCCGTGGTGTAGCGGTTATCACGTCTGCCTAACACGCAGAAGGTCCCCGGTTCGATTCCGGGCGGAAACAATTTTTCGTCGCACTCAACAAGACCCTTGCTACAATCTCTACTGTGACCATTTAAATCAATTTCAAACGGCCCACCACCAGGGCTCAGATGATACATGAAACTCTTTCAGAACCGGCTACTTGGTTTTTGTGCTTACCTGGAGGGCTGGAAATGCGCGGAACAGCCGCCGGCATGACGGTAGTTGCCACACGTTTGCACAAAAAGCAAGGGCTCGTCCGGGATTTGAACCCGGGACCTCCTGCACCCGAAGCAGGAATCATACCCCTAGACCAACGAGCCTGTTCGTAGCGTCTAAGCGCTGCACATGACTGACGCCTCCGTTCTTGGTATCACCATGCAGAGCTGCCGCTCACCCAGCGTTTTCCCTGGCTGTTGCGGTTTGATTGTTTTCATCGATGTCTTTTACAATAGCAACTTCTAAATCGGAGGGAGCTCGTAGCCGATGCCTTTGCTTACGCAGGAAAAATCTGTTGCCACTACGGGTTTCTAGGTAGAACAGCCGCAGAGCCGTTGTTTTCGTGGTGTAGCGGTTATCACGTCTGCTTTACACGCAGAAGGTCCCCGGTTCGATCCCGGGCGGAAACACGACTTTTTTTAAACCCTTTTTCGGATTCCATTTCCGAGATAACGTCACGTCTGCGTATGCAGGGATAATAAATGTCGTGTGCTACACGGATATCGCGTCATTTTACTGTCAAATGCTCTTGCTCCCATAGTGTACCGGTATTCAGTAACTCAGAACGCTCGTAGCTCCATTCTGGCCGGCAAAGTTTATAATCCATTTCTTCAGGACTACTTCAAGTGCGCTTCATACTGGCTTTCCTGAGCTCACTGCACTCGCCTTGTCACAGCTCTGTTGAAGTGTGAACGTAACTAATAGTGAGAAACTCTTAACTACGCTCAGTCTTGTATCCCACCCTTTGATTGTTGTCGTCGCTAATCAGATGAAGGTAGACTGCTCCACGATTGAGGTTCGTCTCCACTCACGGTGCACATGTTCTGCAAAGACGACCTTTGTTTTCCGTTGCATGCAAGATTACTGTCGGCTCTTCTACAGCAATCGACCCATGTAATTTACTGGTGTCAGATTCTTGCCATATCAAACGGTCCCTTCATCACCGTAGTGCTACACAAAGCGTGCTGCGGCAGGCATCTATTCTTCATTGCAGAGCTGCAAACGTGGGTGAGCTCCACCTACTCTTCAGCACGGTCAAAACGGTAGCGCTCGTCCGGGATTTGAACCCGGGACCTCCTGCACCCAAAGCAGGAATCATACCCCTAGACCAACGAGCCACCTGCCAGTAGTAATGAAGCTAACCCCAAGCAGTCCAGCTCCGAGGAACACTAACTTCCATGTAAATCAGAAACAAAAGCGCTTTCTGAAGGCAGCGCTCACCACTGATGGGAAGAATATGAAAGGCAATGAATATAGAGTGAATAATTTCATCGCGCTCTGCTGATGAACAGACGGTGGTGTTTCACTTTCGTCATGTGCTTTCTCAGTGTCAAGGGAAGGCAAATGCACTAAACAAAAGAACATCGGGAATCCGAAACACCAACTCATAACGAAAAGATTGCGGAATATACTGCAAGCAAAACTTCCAGAAGACCACTCCTGAAGGCGTCGGTGCCTTAAGAATTATTCCGTGCAGCAATGATCATCTAGGAAGAGCCAACTGTACGTGTCGATCCACCACACAACTTTTTTTGATATTGTTTTACCTAAATTTCCGTTACCTCTTCGTTACAAGAATACTGTGTGGTTTTCACCTGATCTGCTTCGTCCAGCAGCGATAGTAGTAAGTAAATCGACGACAGTTTCATTAAAAGTAGGTCAGACACAGAAATCGGAGTTACGTGTAGCTCATGTTATTACGCTTTCAAATGCAGTTCTCCGGCTGGGAGTAGTGGCGTACTCCTGTAATCCAAGCGTCTGGGAGGCCGTTGTTGTGGAAGAGATCTGGGAACAACTACAGATTCGGCCGTTTCATCAGCTCAGGAACGATCGCGACGCCCTCATCGAGCTTTGCAGATTGACCAGATAGCAGTGCGGAATTTTCGGCTAGTGGTGGCTCGGGGTTAAGAGAAGTCGAGAGCAGTGAGCAAAACTACATCGGGAAACCGAAACAGACGACTCATAACGAAAAGATTGCTGAATGTACTGCAAAAGCAAAACTTCGAGAAGACGAACTCTGAAGCCGTCGGTGCCTTAACAATCATTCCGTGCAACAACGATAATCTGGCGAGAGCGAGGCGTGGTTGTCGCTCGACCACACAACACATTTTATATAATGTTCTACTTATTCTAAACTTGCGTTTCCAGATCATCAGTAAAATACTGTGTGATTTACACCTGGTTTCCTTCTTCCAAAAGCGATATTAAGAAGTACATCGACTGCAGCGTCATTGACGGTCGTGGGTCCGGGCGCCGGCGCGCCAGCGGTGGCCTGTCGGAGCTGCTGGTGCCTCCATGTAGAGGTACCGCTGAGCCCGGGCTCCTCGCCGCTAACGAAGTGATTGCTTTTGGTGACATCATTTGCAATAGCGACTGCGCGAATTGACGGGACTTCTTGGGCTCTCATTCGTGATGGCATTCAGACAGGCAAGGGTGCTGTCGATTGTTGCATACGAATGCGAAATACCTGCATTGTGCGTTTCCGCAAAGTGATTTTTACGCCAAAGTTGCGATCGTCCTACAAGTTGTGTCAGATGTGGAGCACAGAGCGTAGCAGTTTCCGTGGTGTAGCGGTTATCACGTCTGCCTAACACGCAGAAGGTCCCCGGTTCGATTCCGGGCGGAAACAATTTTTCGTCGCACTCAACAAGACCCTGAGCCCGGGCTCCTCGCCGCTAACGAAGTGATTGCTTTTGGTGACATCATTTGCAATAGCGACTGCGCGAATTGACGGTACCTCGTACGGAAAGAATGAGTAGCTGATGCTGCTGAGGACTCAGCCGCGAGCATTTCCGACGACTTCTTGGGCTCTCATTCGTGATGGCATTCAGACAGGCAAGGGTGCTGTCGATTGTTGCATACGAATGCGAAATACCTGCATTGTGCGTTTCCGCAAAGTGATTTTTACGCCAAAGTTGCGATCGTCCTACAAGTTGTGTCAGATGTGGAGCACAGAGCGTAGCAGTTTCCGTGGTGTAGCGGTTATCACGTCTGCCTAACACGTAGAAGGTCCCCTGTTCGATTCCGGGCGGAAACAATTTTTCGTCGCACTCAACAAGACCCTTGCTACAATCTCTACTGTGACCATTTAAATCAATTTCAAACGGCCCACCACCAGGGCTCAGATGATACATGAAACTCTTTCAGAACCGGCTACTTGGTTTTTGTGCTTACCTGGAGGGCTGGAAATGCGCGGAACAGCCGCCGGCATGACGGTAGTTGCCACACGTTTGCACAAAAAGCAAGGACTCGTCCGGAATTTGAACCCGGGACCTCCTGCACCCGAAGCAGGAATCATACCCCTAGACCAACGAGCCTGTTCGTAGCGTCTAAGCGCTGCACATGACTGACGCCTCCGTTCTTGGTATCACCATGCAGAGCTGCGCTCACCCAGCGTTTTCCCTGGCTGTTGCGGTTTGATTGTTTTCATCGATGTCTTTTACAATAGCAACTTCTAGAATCGGAGGGAGCTCGTAGCCGATGCCTTTGCTTACGCAGGAAAAATCTGTTGCCACTACGGGTTTCTAGGTAGAACAGCCGCAGAGCCGTCGTTTCCGTGGTGTAGCGATTATCACGTCTGCTTTACACGCAGAAGGTCCCCGTTTCGATCCCGGGCGGAAACACGAGTTTTTTTAAACCCCTTTTCGGATTCCATTTCCGAGATAACGTCACGTCTGCGTATGCAGGGATAATAAATGTCGTGTGCTACACGGATATCGCGTCATTTTACTGTCAAATGCTCTTGCTCCCATAGTGTACCGGTATTCAGTAACTCAGAACGCTCGTAGCTCCATTCTGGCCGGCAAAGTTTATAATCCATTTCTTCAGGACTACTTCAAGTGCGCTTCATACTGGCTTTCCTGAGCTCACTGCACTCGCCTTGTCACAGCTCTGTTGAAGTGTGAACGTAACTAATAGTGAGAAACTCTTAACTACGCTCAGTCTTGTATCCCACCCTTTGATTGTTGTCGTCGCTAATCAGATGAAGGTAGACTGCTCCACGATTGAGGTTCGTCTCCACTCACGGTGCACATGTTCTGCAAAGACGACCTTTGTTTTCCGTTGCATGCAAGATTACTGTCGGCTCTTCTACAGCAATCGACCCATGTAATTTACTGGTGTCAGATTCTTGCCATATCAAACGGTCCCTTCATCACCGTAGTACTACACAAAGCGTGCTGCGGCAGGCATCTATTCTTCATTGCAGAGCTGCAAACGTGGGTGAGCTCCACCTACTCTTCAGCACGGTCAAAACGGTAGCGCTCGTCCGGGATTTGAACCCGGGACCTCCTGCACCCAAAGCAGGAATCATACCCCTAGACCAACGAGCCACCTGCCAGTAGTAATGAAGCTAACCCCAAGCAGTCCAGCTCCGAGGAACACTAACTTCCATGTAAATCAGAAACAAAAGCGCTTTCTGAAGGCAGCGCTCACCACTGATGGGAAGAATATGAAAGGCAATGAATATAGAGTGAATAATTTCATCGCGCTCTGCTGATGAACAGACGGTGGTGTTTCACTTTCGTCATGTGCTTTCTCAGTGTCAAGGGAAGGCAAATGCACTAAACAAAAGAACATCGGGAATCCGAAACACCAACTCATAACGAAAAGATTGCGGAATATACTGCAAGCAAAACTTCCAGAAGACCACTCCTGAAGGCGTCGGTGCCTTAAGAATTATTCCGTGCAGCAATGATCATCTAGGAAGAGCCAACTGTACGTGTCGATCCACCACACAACTTTTTTTGATATTGTTTTACCTAAATTTCCGTTACCTCTTCGTTACAAGAATACTGTGTGGTTTTCACCTGATCTGCTTCGTCCAGCAGCGATAGTAGTAAGTAAATCGACGACAGTTTCATTAAAAGTAGGTCAGACACAGAAATCGGAGTTACGTGTAGCTCATGTTATTACGCTTTCAAATGCAGTTCTCCGGCTGGGAGTAGTGGCGTACTCCTGTAATCCAAGCGTCTGGGAGGCCGTTGTTGTGGAAGAGATCTGGGAACAACTACAGATTCGGCCGTTTCATCAGCTCAGGAACGATCGCGACGCCCTCATCGAGCTTTGCAGATTGACCAGATAGCAGTGCGGAATTTTCGGCTAGTGGTGGCTCGGGGTTAAGAGAAGTCGAGAGCAGTGAGCAAAACTACATCGGGAAACCGAAACAGACGACTCATAACGAAAAGATTGCTGAATGTACTGCAAAAGCAAAACTTCGAGAAGACGAACTCTGAAGCCGTCGGTGCCTTAACAATCATTCCGTGCAACAACGATAATCTGGCGAGAGCGAGGCGTGGTTGTCGCTCGACCACACAACACATTTTATATAATGTTCTACTTATTCTAAACTTGCGTTTCCAGATCATCAGTAAAATACTGTGTGATTTACACCTGGTTTCCTTCTTCCAAAAGCGATATTAAGAAGTACGTCGACTGCAGCGTCATTGACGGTCGTGGGTCCGGGCGCCGGCGCGCCAGCGGTGGCCTGTCGGAGCTGCTGGTGCTTCCATGTAGAGCTACCGCTGAGCCCAGGCTCCTCGCCGCTAACGAAGTGATTGCTTTTGGTGACATCATTTGCAATAGCGACTGCGCGAATTGACGGTACCTCGTACGGAAAGAATGAGTAGCTGATGCTGCTGAGGACTCGGCCGCGAGCATTTCCGACGACTTCTTGGGCTCTCATTCGTGATGGCATTCAGACAGGCAAGGGTGCTGTCGATTGTTGCATACGAATGCGAAATACCTGCATTGTGCGTTTCCGCAAAGTGATTTTTACGCCAAAGTTGCGATCGTCCTACAAGTTGTGTCAGATGTGGAGCACACAGCGTAGCAGTTTCCGTGGTGTAGCGGTTATCACGTCTGCTTAACACGCAGAAGGTCCCCGGTTCGATTCCGGGCGGAAACAATTTTTCGTCGCACTCAACAAGACCCTTGCTACAATCTCTACTGTGACCATTTAAATCAATTTCAAACGGCCCACCACCAGGGCTCAGATGATACATGAAACTCTTTCAGAACCGGCTACTTGGTTTTTGTGCTTACCTGGAGGGCTGGAAATGCGCGGAACAGCCGCCGGCATGACGGTAGTTGCCACACGTTTGCACAAAAAGCAAGGGCTCGTCCGGGATTTGAACCCGGGACCTCCTGCACCCGAAGCAGGAATCATACCCCTAGACCAACGAGCCTGTTCGTAGCGTCTAAGCGCTGCACATGACTGACGCCTCCGTTCTTGGTATCACCATGCAGAGCTGCCGCTCACCCAGCGTTTTCCCTGGCTGTTGCGGTTTGATTGTTTTCATCGATGTCTTTTACAATAGCAACTTCTAGAATCGGAGGGAGCTCGTAGCCGATGCCTTTGCTTACACAGGAAAAATCTGTTGCCACTACGGGTTTCTAGGTAGAACAGCCGCAGAGCCGTTGTTTTCGTGGTGTAGCGGTTATCACGTCTGCTTTACACGCAGAAGGTCCCCGGTTCGATCCCGGGCGGAAACACGACTTTTTTTAAACCCTTTTTCGGATTCCATTTCCGAGATAACGTCACGTCTGCGTATGCAGGGATAATAAATGTCGTGTGCTACACGGATATCGCGTCATTTTACTGTCAAATGCTCTTGCTCCCACAGTGTACCGGTATTCAGTAACTCAGAACGCTCGTAGCTCCATTCTGGCCGGCAAAGTTTATAATCCATTTCTTCAGGACTACTTCAAGTGCGCTTCATACTGGCTTTCCTGAGCTCACTGCACTCGCCTTGTCACAGCTCTGTTGAAGTGTGAACGTAACTAATAGTGAGAAACTCTTAACTACGCTCAGTCTTGTATCCCACCCTTTGATTGTTGTCGTCGCTAATCAGATGAAGGTAGACTGCTCCACGATTGAGGTTCGTCTCCACTCACGGTGCACATGTTCTGCAAAGACGACCTTTGTTTTCCGTTGCATGCAAGATTACTGTCGGCTCTTCTACAGCAATCGACCCATGTAATTTACTGGTGTCAGATTCTTGCCATATCAAACGGTCCCTTCATCACCGTAGTGCTACACAAAGCGTGCTGCGGCAGGCATCTATTCTTCATTGCAGAGCTGCAAACGTGGGTGAGCTCCACCTACTCTTCAGCACGGTCAAAACGGTAGCGCTCGTCCGGGATTTGAACCCGGGACCTCCTGCACCCAAAGCAGGAATCATACCCCTAGACCAACGAGCCACCTGCCAGTAGTAATGAAGCTAATCCCAAGCAGTCCAGCTCCGAGGAACACTAACTTCCATGTAAATCAGAAACAAAAGCGCTTTCTGAAGGCAGCGCTCACCACTGATGGGAAGAATATGAAAGGCAATGAATATAGAGTGAATAATTTCATCGCGCTCTGCTGATGAACAGACGGTGGTGTTTCACTTTCGTCATGTGCTTTCTCAGTGTCAAGGGAAGGCAAATGCACTAAACAAAAGAACATCGGGAATCCGAAACACCAACTCATAACGAAAAGATTGCGGAATATACTGCAAGCAAAACTTCCAGAAGACCACTCCTGAAGGCGTCGGTGCCTTAAGAATTATTCCGTGCAGCAATGATCATCTAGGAAGAGCCAACTGTACGTGTCGATCCACCACACAACTTTTTTTGATATTGTTTTACCTAAATTTCCGTTACCTCTTCGTTACAAGAATACTGTGTGGTTTTCACCTGATCTGCTTCGTCCAGCAGCGATAGTAGTAAGTAAATCGACGACAGTTTCATTAAAAGTAGGTCAGACACAGAAATCGGAGTTACGTGTAGCTCATGTTATTACGCTTTCAAATGCAGTTCTCCGGCTGGGAGTAGTGGCGTACTCCTGTAATCCAAGCGTCTGGGAGGCCGTTGTTGTGGAAGAGATCTGGGAACAACTACAGATTCGGCCGTTTCATCAGCTCAGGAACGATCGCGACGCCCTCATCGAGCTTTGCAGATTGACCAGATAGCAGTGCGGAATTTTCGGCTAGTGGTGGCTCGGGGTTAAGAGAAGTCGAGAGCAGTGAGCAAAACTACATCGGGAAACCGAAACAGACGACTCATAACGAAAAGATTGCTGAATGTACTGCAAAAGCAAAACTTCGAGAAGACGAACTCTGAAGCCGTCGGTGCCTTAACAATCATTCCGTGCAACAACGATAATCTGGCGAGAGCGAGGCGTGGTTGTCGCTCGACCACACAACACATTTTATATAATGTTCTACTTATTCTAAACTTGCGTTTCCAGATCATCAGTAAAATACTGTGTGATTTACACCTGGTTTCCTTCTTCCAAAAGCGATATTAAGAAGTGCATCGACTGCAGCGTCATTGACGGTCGTGGGTCCGGGCGCCGGCGCGCCAGCGGTGGCCTGTCGGAGCTGCTGGTGCCTCCATGTAGAGGTACCGCTGAGCCCGGGCTCCTCGCCGCTAACGAAGTGATTGCTTTTGGTGACATCATTTGCAATAGCGACTGCGCGAATTGACGGTACCTCGTACGGAAAGAATGAGTAGCTGATGCTGCTGAGGACTCGGCCGCGAGCATTTCCGACGACTTCTTGGGCTCTCATTCGTGATGGCATTCAGACAGGCAAGGGTGCTGTCGATTGTTGCATACGAATGCGAAATACCTGCATTGTGCGTTTCCGCAAAGTGATTTTTACGCCAAAGTTGCGATCGTCCTACAAGTTGTGTCAGATGTGGAGCACAGAGCGTAGCTGTTTCCGTGGTGTAGCGGTTATCAAGTCTGCCTAACACGCAGAAGGTCCCCGGTTCGATTCCGGGCGGAAACAATTTTTCGTCGCACTCAACAAGACCCTTGCTACAATCTCTACTGTGACCATTTAAATCAATTTCAAACGGCCCACCACCAGGGCTCAGATGATACATGAAACTCTTTCAGAACCGGCTACTTGGTTTTTGTGCTTACCTGGAGGGCTGGAAATGCGCGGAACAGCCGCCGGCATGACGGTAGTTGCCACACGTTTGCACAAAAAGCAAGGGCTCGTCCGGGATTTGAACCCGAATCATACCCCTAGACCAACGAGCCTGTTCGTAGCGTCTAAGCGCTGCACATGACTGATGCCTCCGTTCTTGGTATCACCATGCAGAGCTGCCGCTCACCCAGCGTTTTCCCTGGCTGTTGCGGTTTGATTGTTTTCATCGATGTCTTTTACAATAGCAACTTCTAGAATCGGAGGGAGCTCGTAGCCGATGCCTTTGCTTACGCAGGAAAAATCTGTTGCCACTACGGGTTTCTAGGTAGAACAGCCGCAGAGCCGTCGTTTCCGTGGTGTAGCGGTTATCACGTCTGCTTTACACGCAGAAGGTCCCCGGTTCGATCCCGGGCGGAAACACGAGTTTTTTTAAACCCCTTTTCGGATTCCATTTCCGAGATAACGTCACGTCTGCGTATGCAGGGATAATAAATGTCGTGTGCTACACGGATATCGCGTCATTTTACTGTCAAATGCTCTTGCTCCCATAGTGTACCGGTATTCAGTAACTCAGAACGCTCGTAGCTCCATTCTGGCCGGCAAAGTTTATAATCCATTTCTTCAGGACTACTTCAAGTGCGCTTCATACTGGCTTTCCTGAGCTCACTGCACTCGCCTTTTCACAGCTCTGTTGAAGTGTGAACGTAACTAATAGTGAGAAACTCTTAACTACGCTCAGTCTTGTATCCCACCCTTTGATTGTTGTCGTCGCTAATCAGATGAAGGTAGACTGCTCCACGATTGAAGGTTCGTCTCCACTCACGGTGCACATGTTCTGCAAAGACAACCTTTGTTTTCCGTTGCATGCAAGATTACTGTCGGCTCTTCTACAGCAATCGACCCATGTAATTTACTGGTGTCAGATTCTTGCCATATCGAACGGTCCCTTCATCACCGTAGTGCTACACAAAGCGTGCTGCGGCAGGCATCTATTCTTCATTGCAGAGCTGCAAACGTGGGTGAGCTCCACCTACTCTTCAGCACGGTCAAAACGGTAGGGCTCGTTAGGGATTTGAACCCGGGACCTCCTGCACCCAATGCAGGAATCATACCCCTAGACCAACGAGCCACCTGCCAGTTGTAATGAAGCTAATCCCAAGCAGTCCAGCTCCGAGGAACACTAACTTCCATGTAAATCAGAAACAAAAGCGCTTTCTGAAGGCAGCGCTCACCACTGATGGGAAGAATATGAAAGGCAATGAATATAGAGTGAATAATTTCATCGCGCTCTGCAGATGAACAGACGGTGGTGTTTCACTTTCGTCATGTGCTTTCTCAGTGTCAAGGGAAGGCAAATGCACTAAACAAAAGAACATCGGGAATCCGAAACACCAACTCATAACGAAAAGATTGCGGAATATACTGCAAGCAAAACTTCCAGAAGACCACTCCTGAAGGCGTCGGTGCCTTAACAATTATTCCGTGCAGCAATGATCATCTAGGAAGAGCCAACTGTACGTGTCGATCCACCACACAACTTTTTTTGATATTGTTTTACCTAAATTTCCATTACCTCTTCGTTACAAGAATACTGTGTGGTTTTCACCTGATCTGCTTCGTCCAGCAGCGATAGTAGTAAGTAAATCGACGACAGTTTCATTAAAAGTAGGTCAGACACAGAAATCGGAGTTACGTGTAGCTCATGTTATTACGCTTTCAAATGCAGTTCTCTGGCTGGGAGTAGTGGCGTACTCCTGTAATCCAAGCGTCTGGGAGGCCGTTGTTGTGGAAGAGATCTGGGAACAACTACAGATTCGGCCGTTTCATCAGCTCAGGAACGACCGCGACGCCCTCATCGAGCTTTGCAGATTGACCAGATAGCAGTGCGGAATTTTCGGCTAGTGGTGGCTCGGGGTTAAGAGAAGTCGAGAGCAGTGAGCAAAACTACATCGGGAAACCGAAACAGACGACTCATAACGAAAAGATTGCTGAATGTACTGCAAAAGCAAAACTTCGAGAAGACGAACTCTGAAGCCGTCGGTGCCTTAACAATCATTCCGTGCAACAACGATAATCTGGCGAGAGCGAGGCGTGGTTGTCGCTCGACCACACAACACATTTTATATAATGTTCTACTTATTCTAAACTTGCGTTTCCAGATCATCAGTAAAATACTGTGTGATTTACACCTGGTTTCCTTCTTCCAAAAGCGATATTAAGAAGTGCATCGACTGCAGCGTCATTGACGGTCGTGGGTCCGGGCGCCGGCGCGCCAGCGGTGGCCTGTCGGAGCTGCTGGTGCCTCCATGTAGAGCTACCGCTGAGCCCGGGCTCCTCGCCGCTAACGAAGTGATTGCTTTTGGTGACATCATTTGCAATAGCGACTGCGCGAATTGACGGTACCTCGTACGGAAAGAATGAGTAGCTGATGCTGCTGAGGACTCGGCTGCGAGCATTTCCGACGACTTCTTGGTCTCTCATTCGTGATGGCATTCAGACAGGCAAGGGTGCTGTCGATTGTTGCATACGAATGCGAAATACCTGCATTGTGCGTTTCCGTAAAGTGATTTTTACGCCAAAGTTGCGATCGTCCTACAAGTTGTGCAAGATGTGGAGCACAGAGCGTAGCAGTTTCCGTGGTGTAGCGGTTATCACGTCTGCCTAACACGCAGAAGGTCCCCGGTTCGATTCCGGGCGGAAACAATTTTTCGTCGCACTCAACAAGACCCTGAGCCCGGGCTCCTCGCCGCTAACGAAGTGATTGCTTTTGGTGACATCATTTGCAATAGCGACTGCGCGAATTGACGGTACCTCGTACGGAAAGAATGAGTAGCTGATGCTGCTGAGGACTCAGCCGCGAGCATTTCCGACGACTTCTTGGGCTCTCATTCGTGATGGCATTCAGACAGGCAAGGGTGCTGTCGATTGTTGCATACGAATGCGAAATACCTGCATTGTGCGTTTCCGCAAAGTGATTTTTACGCCAAAGTTGCGATCGTCCTACAAGTTGTGTCAGATGTGGAGCACAGAGCGTAGCAGTTTCCGTGGTGTAGCGGTTATCACGTCTGCCTAACACGCAGAAGGTCCCCGGTTCGATTCCGGGCGGAAACAATTTTTCGTCGCACTCAACAAGACCCTTGCTACAATCTCTACTGTGACCATTTAAATCAATTTCAAACGGCCCACCACCAGGGCTCAGATGATACATGAAACTCTTTCAGAACCGGCTACTTGGTTTTTGTGCTTACCTGGAGGGCTGGAAATGCGCGGAACAGCCGCCGGCATGACGGTAGTTGCCACACGTTTGCACAAAAAGCAAGGACTCGTCCGGAATTTGAACCCGGGACCTCCTGCACCCGAAGCAGGAATCATACCCCTAGACCAACGAGCCTGTTCGTAGCGTCTAAGCGCTGCACATGACTGACGCCTCCGTTCTTGGTATCACCATGCAGAGCTGCCGCTCACCCAGCGTTTTCCCTGGCTGTTGCGGTTTGATTGTTTTCATCGATGTCTTTTACAATAGCAACTTCTAGAATCGGAGGGAGCTCGTAGCCGATGCCTTTGCTTACGCAGGAAAAATCTGTTGCCACTACGGGTTTCTAGGTAGAACAGCCGCAGAGCCGTCGTTTCCGTGGTGTAGCGGTTATCACGTCTGCTTTACACGCAGAAGGTCCCCGGTTCGATCCCGGGCGGAAACACGAGTTTTTTTAAACCCCTTTTCGGATTCCATTTCCGAGATAACGTCACGTCTGCGTATGCAGGGATAATAAATGTCGTGTGCTACACGGATATCGCGTCATTTTACTGTCAAATGCTCTTGCTCCCATAGTGTACAGGTATTCAGTAACTCAGAACGCTCGTAGCTCCATTCTGGCCGGCAAAGTTTATAATCCATTTCTTCAGGACTACTTCAAGTGCGCTTCATACTGGCTTTCCTGAGCTCACTGCACTCGCCTTGTCACAGCTCTGTTGAAGTGTGAACGTAACTAATAGTAGGTTTGTTTATAAATAAATAATCTGCTACCAGTCACGATTTTTTCTTTATTTTATTATTCGCACGACGCGTTTCGAGAAATAATTCTCATTTTCAAGTGCGTTTTTATGTGTGTTAAGCCATTTATTTTGATGTTGTCAGTGTGTGTGAGTCTGCTTCATTTTGATGACTTTTACTGTAATACATAAGAAACGCGATTTTTAGTTGGGTATCAATTCTTTCTGTGAGGTTAGTGGCTAAAGTTTGAGAACAATTTGTACTTACAGTTTCCTAATGGTCCATTTGTGTAGAGTCTCACACACACTTAACATCTTACACAACTTGTACACTTTACACATCGAAAATATCTTATATGAACAAAACAGTTACAAAGATCTTCTTACATGTAGTTCACAGAGATAACATTATAGGTCTTCCTCAGATTATGATATGCTTTTGTACAGAGGTTATTTATCTTAACAATTTGGCTTATGAATTACTTATATTGATTTTACAGTTGTGCTTATTTCTATGTTTTACTATTTTTATTTAAGTATATTACCGAAACATCTGAAGAAATTAACTGATTCACTTTCAAGTTTTTCATTTAATATTTTATCTTCATATTTTCTGTGATGTGAATATATCTCCAGTTCGTCAAGCAAATCCATTTTATGTCCTTTATTTATAATGGATCTAATCAGAGTAACTAATAGTGAGAAACTCTTAACTACGCTCAGTCTTGTATCCCACCCTTTGGTTGTTGTCATCGCTAATCAGATGAAGGCAGACTGCTCCACGATTGAGGTTCGTCTCCACTCACGGTGCACATGTTCTGCAAAGACAACCTTTGTTTTCCGTTGCATGCAAGATTACTGTCGGCTCTTCTACAGCAATCGACCCATGTAATTTACTGGTGTCAGATTCTTGCCATATCAAACGGTCCCTTCATCACCGTAGTGCTACACAAAGCGTGCTGCGGCAGGCATCTATTCTTCATTGCAGAGCTGCAAACGTGGGTGAGCTCCACCTACTCTTCAGCACAGTCAAAACGGTAGGGCTCGTCCGGGATTTGAACCCGGGACCTCCTGCACCCAAAGCAGGAATCATACCCCTAGACCAACGAGCCACCTGCCAGTAGCAATGAAGCTAATCCCAAGCAGTCCAGCTCCGAGGAACACTAACTTCCATGTAAATCAGAAACAAAAGCGCTTTCTGAAGGCAGCGCTCACCACTGATGGGAAGAATATGAAAGGCAATGAATATAGAGTGAATAATTTCATCGCGCTCTGCAGATGAACAGACGGTGGTGTTTCACTTTCGTCATGTGCTTTCTCAGTGTCAAGGGAAGGCAAATGCACTAAACAAAAGAACATCGGGAATCCGAAACACCAACTCATAACGAAAAGATTGCGGAATATACTGCAAGCAAAACTTCCAGAAGACCACTCCTGAAGGCGTCGGTGCCTTAACAATTATTCCGTGCAGCAATGATCATCTAGGAAGAGCCAACTGTACGTGTCGCTCCACCACACAACTTTTTTTGATATTGTTTTACCTAAATTTCCATTACCTCTTCGTTACAAGAATACTGTGTGGTTTTCACCTGATCTGCTTCGTCCAGCAGCGATAGTAGTAAGTAAATCGACGACAGTTTCATTAAAAGTAGGTCAGACACAGAAATCGGAGTTACGTGTAGCTCATGTTATTACGCTTTCAAATGCAGTTCTCTGGCTGGGAGTAGTGGCGTACTCCTGTTATCCAAGCGTCTGGGAGGCCGTTGTTGTGGAAGAGATCTGGGAACAACTACAGATTCGGCCGTTTCATCAGCTCAGGAACGACCGCGACGCCCTCATCGAGCTTTGCAGATTGACCAGATAGCAGTGCGGAATTTTCGGCTAGTGGTGGCTCGGGGTTAAGAGAAATCGGGAGCAGTGAGCAAAACTACATCGGGAAACCGAAACAGACGACTCATAACGAAAAGATTGCTGAATGTACTGCAAAAGCAAAACTTCGAGAAGACGAACTCTGAAGCCGTCGGTGCCTTAACAATCATTCCGTGCAACAACGATAATCTGGCGAGAGCGAGGCGTGGTTGTAGCTCGACCACACAACACATTTTATATAATGTTCTACTTATTCTAAACTTGCGTTTCCAGATCATCAGTAAAATACTGTGTGATTTACACCTGGTTTCCTTCTTCCAAAAGGGATATTAAGAAGTACATCGACTGCAGCGTCATTGACGGTCGTGGGTCCGGGCGCCGGCGCGCCAGCGGTGGCCTGTCGGAGCTGCTGGTGCCTCCATGTAGAGGTACCGCTGAGCCCGGGCTCCTCGCCGCTAACGAAGTGATTGCTTTTGGTGACATCATTTGCAATAGCGACTGCGCGAATTGACGGTACCTCGTACGGAAAGAATGAGTAGCTGATGCTGCTGAGGACTCGGCCGCGAGCATTTCCGACGACTTCTTGGGCTCTCATTCGTGATGGCATTCAGACAGGCAAGGGTGCTGTCGATTGTTGCATACGAATGCGAAATACCTGCATTGTGCGTTTCCGTAAAGTGATTTTTACGCCAAAGTTGCGATCGTCCTACAAGTTGTGCAAGATGTGGAGCACAGAGCGTAGCAGTTTCCGTGGTGTAGCGGTTATCACGTCTGCCTAACACGCAGAAGGTCCCCGGTTCGATTCCGGGCGGAAACAATTTTTCGTCGCACTCAACAAACCCCTGAGCCCGGGCTCCTCGCCGCTAACGAAGTGATTGCTTTTGGTGACATCATTTGCAATAGCGACTGCGCGAATTGACGGTACCTCGTACGGAAAGAATGAGTAGCTGATGCTGCTGAGGACTCAGCCGCGAGCATTTCCGACGACTTCTTGGGCTCTCATTCGTGATGGCATTCAGACAGGCAAGGGTGCTGTCGATTGTTGCATACGAATGCGAAATACCTGCATTGTGCGTTTCCGCAAAGTGATTTTTACGCCAAAGTTGCGATCGTCCTACAAGTTGTGTCAGATGTGGAGCACAGAGCGTAGCAGTTTCCGTGGTGTAGCGGTTATCACGTCTGCCTAACACGCAGAAGGTCCCCGGTTCGATTCCGGGCGGAAACAATTTTTCGTCGCACTCAACAAGACCCTTGCTACAATCTCTACTGTGACCATTTAAATCAATTTCAAACGGCCCACCACCAGGGCTCAGATGATACATGAAACTCTTTCAGAACCGGCTACTTGGTTTTTGTGCTTACCTGGAGGGCTGGAAATGCGCGGAACAGCCGCCGGCATGACGGTAGTTGCCACACGTTTGCACAAAAAGCAAGGACTCGTCCGGAATTTGAACCCGGGACCTCCTGCACCCGAAGCAGGAATCATACCCCTAGACCAACGAGCCTGTTCGTAGCGTCTAAGCGCTGCACATGACTGACGCCTCCGTTCTTGGTATCACCATGCAGAGCTGCCGCTCACCCAGCGTTTTCCCTGGCTGTTGCGGTTTGATTGTTTTCATCGATGTCTTTTACAATAGCAACTTCTAGAATCGGAGGGAGCTCGTAGCCGATGCCTTTGCTTACGCAGGAAAAATCTGTTGCCACTACGGGTTTCTAGGTAGAACAGCCGCAGAGCCGTCGTTTCCGTGGTGTAGCGATTATCACGTCTGCTTTACACGCAGAAGGTCCCCGGTTCGATCCCGGGCGGAAACACGAGTTTTTTTAAACCCCTTTTCGGATTCCATTTCCGAGATAACGTCACGTCTGCGTATGCAGGGATAATAAATGTCGTGTGCTACACGGATATCGCGTCATTTTACTGTCAAATGCTCTTGCTCCCATAGTGTACAGGTATTCAGTAACTCAGAACGCTCGTAGCTCCATTCTGGCCGGCAAAGTTTATAATCCATTTCTTCAGGACTACTTCAAGTGCGCTTCATACTGGCTTTCCTGAGCTCACTGCACTCGCCTTGTCACAGCTCTGTTGAAGTGTGAACGTAACTAATAGTAGGTTTGTTTATAAATAAATAATCTGCTACCAGTCACGATTTTTTCTTTATTTTATTATTCGCACGACGCGTTTCGAGAAATAATTCTCATTTTCAAGTGCGTTTTTATGTGTGTTAAGCCATTTATTTTGATGTTGTCAGTGTGTGTGAGTCTGCTTCATTTTGTTGACTTTTACTGTAATACATAAGAAACGCGATTTTTAGTTGGGTATCAATTCTTTCTGTGAGGTTAGTGGCTAAAGTTTGAGAACAATTTGTACTTACAGTTTCCTAATGGTCCATTTGTGTAGAGTCTCACACACACTTAACATCTTACACAACTTGTACACTTTACACATCGAAAATATCTTATATGAACAAAACAGTTACAAAGATCTTCTTACATGTAGTTCACAGAGATAACATTATAGGTCTTCCTCAGATTATGATATGCTTTTGTACAGAGGTTATTTATCTTAACAATTTGGCTTATGAATTACTTATATTGATTTTACAGTTGTGCTTATTTCTATGTTTTACTATTTTTATTTAAGTATATTACCGAAACATCTGAAGAAATTAACTGATTCACATTCAAGTTTTTCATTTAATATTTTATCTTCATATTTTCTGTGATGTGAATATATCTCCAGTTCGTCAAGCAAATCCATTTTATGTCCTTTATTTATAATGGATCTAATCAGAGTAACTAATAGTGAGAAACTCTTAACTACGCTCAGTCTTGTATCCCACCCTTTGGTTGTTGTCGTCGCTAATCAGATGAAGGCAGACTGCTCCACGATTGAGGTTCGTCTCCACTCACGGTGCACATGTTCTGCAAAGACAACCTTTGTTTTCCGTTGCATGCAAGATTACTGTCGGCTCTTCTACAGCAATCGACCCATGTAATTTACTGGTGTCAGATTCTTGCCATATCAAACGGTCCCTTCATCACCGTAGTGCTACACAAAGCGTGCTGCGGCAGGCATCTATTCTTCATTGCAGAGCTGCAAACGTGGGTGAGCTCCACCTACTCTTCAGCACAGTCAAAACGGTAGGGCTCGTCCGGGATTTGAACCCGGGACCTCCTGCACCCAAAGCAGGAATCATACCCCTAGACCAACGAGCCACCTGCCAGTAGCAATGAAGCTAATCCCAAGCAGTCCAGCTCCGAGGAACACTAACTTCCATGTAAATCAGAAACAAAAGCGCTTTCTGAAGGCAGCGCTCACCACTGATGGGAAGAATATGAAAGGCAATGAATATAGAGTGAATAATTTCATCGCGCTCTGCAGATGAACAGACGGTGGTGTTTCACTTTCGTCATGTGCTTTCTCAGTGTCAAGGGAAGGCAAATGCACTAAACAAAAGAACATCGGGAATCCGAAACACCAACTCATAACGAAAAGATTGCGGAATATACTGCAAGCAAAACTTCCAGAAGACCACTCCTGAAGGCGTCGGTGCCTTAACAATTATTCCGTGCAGCAATGATCATCTAGGAACAGCCAACTGTACGTGTCGATCCACCACACAACTTTTTTTGATATTGTTTTACCTAAATTTCCATTACCTCTTCGTTACAAGAATACTGTGTGGTTTTCACCTGATCTGCTTCGTCCAGCAGCGATAGTAGTAAGTAAATCGACGACAGTTTCATTAAAAGTAGGTCAGACACAGAAATCGGAGTTACGTGTAGCTCATGTTATTACGCTTTCAAATGCAGTTCTCTGGCTGGGAGTAGTGGCGTACTCCTGTTATCCAAGCGTCTGGGAGGCCGTTGTTGTGGAAGAGATCTGGGAACAACTACAGATTCGGCCGTTTCATCAGCTCAGGAACGACCGCGACGCCCTCATCGAGCTTTGCAGATTGACCAGATAGCAGTGCGGAATTTTCGGCTAGTGGTGGCTCGGGGTTAAGAGAAATCGGGAGCAGTGAGCAAAACTACATCGGGAAACCGAAACAGACGACTCATAACGAAAAGATTGCTGAATGTACTGCAAAAGCAAAACTTCGAGAAGACGAACTCTGAAGCCGTCGGTGCCTTAACAATCATTCCGTGCAACAACGATAATCTGGCGAGAGCGAGGCGTGGTTGTAGCTCGACCACACAACACATTTTATATAATGTTCTACTTATTCTAAACTTGCGTTTCCAGATCATCAGTAAAATACTGTGTGATTTACACCTGGTTTCCTTCTTCCAAAAGCGATATTAAGAAGTACATCGACTGCAGCGTCATTGACGGTCGTGGGTCCGGGCGCCGGCGCGCCAGCGGTGGCCTGTCGGAGCTGCTGGTGCCTCCATGTAGAGGTACCGCTGAGCCCGGGCTCCTCGCCGCTTTTTTTTTTTTTTTTTTTTAAATGGACTTGTAGTCCGAGGTGATAGGTTACAATACAGCATCACCGGTCTGTTGCGGTCTAACTGTGTTGGTGGGCCAATAAATTTCCACTGTGCAGTGTCTTTGTCACTGCAATTCACTTTGGAGGTGTGGCGGTGGGACTTGTAGTCCCGTACCACCCTCTTACGGTGATAGTACTACATGAGTCAGGCAGAATTTATTGCCTAACATGGGCAGGTGCAGGTGTGGCGGTGCTAACGAAGTGATTGCTTTTGGTGACATCATTTGCAATAGCGACTGCGCGAATTGACGGTACCTCGTACGGAAAGAATGAGTAGCTGATGCTGCTGAGGACTCGGCCGCGAGCATTTCCGACGACTTCTTGGGCTCTCATTCGTGATGGCATTCAGACAGGCAAGGGTGCTGTCGATTGTTGCATACGAATGCGAAATACCTGCATTGTGCGTTTCCGCAAAGTGATTTTTACGCCAAAGTTGCGATCGTCCTACAAGTTGTGTCAGATGTGGAGCACAGAGCGTAGCAGTTTCCGTGGTGTAGCGGTTATCACGTCTGCCTAACACGCAGAAGGTCCCCGGTTCGATTCCGGGCGGAAACAATTTTTCGTCGCACTCAACAAGACCCTTGCTACAATCTCTACTGTGACCATTTAAATCAATTTCAAACGGCCCACCACCAGGGCTCAGATTGTAACGCCGGAAAAGCATATCCTCCTATTTCCATCTATTGTACTATTTTTTTTCCTTGCTTTGTTACCTCAAGATATGACATTTCTGTCTCTTTGTATATTGTAATTGTTTTACTATTTATATATTTATACATTTATGTCGATGTATAATTGGTTTGTTTCGTAAATATTATTTGTATTTTTACGCTGGGTCTTGCCTAGGGAAAACTGCTATCGAACGATTACGTCGATAGGTCGTGTGAAGAATCAAAGTGTGTAGGATCTTTGGTAGTGTTAACTCTGCCGCGTGGAGCGCGGGCTGAGAGAAGGAGTCTGGCGGGAGTAGCGAGTGGAGCAGGTGTGTTGTGTGACGCTCCCGCGAGTTGCCGCGCTTTCGGGGTTTGGCAGCATGTAATTGCGCTCGACTTGCGATGATAGTTTGTGACATGGTGTCGCGGACGGGAAACATTAACTAGCGCACATCAAGAGCCCGTTTCGTCTGGTGACCGTGTCGAGAAGAAGGCGCGCCAACATCCAGCTTCTGCAACAGCGACGGCCGACAATGAGTGACTGTCGCCACCCCCTCGATCGACGGCGTCAAACCTTCAATCAACCATCAAGGAAGACTGGAAGCAAGTAAAGTTTTAGAACTGTATGGCAGACCTCAGCTTTTCAAACTGTACCATTTTCGTAACTATAATAACAGCAACTTAGCATGAACCTTTGTTGCTCATTGTCCCAATTGCATTACCAAGCAGGGTCCCTTCCTTTTCCGGAATGAACCCGAGTGTCGTTGAAATTCAGACGCCAGCATTAAAGTAACATCATTTCACTGCTTTAATTTCAAAGTTCAGTTAGCTGGCTACAATATTCAGATTACACAAGCACAAATTAAGAGTGCGAGTTTTGTTATCGTATTTTAGCTTACCTGTGGCTGCAGCTCAGCTTGGTACGTACTAAATTTTACTATTGTTAATTGTTCAGAATCATTTAATTCAAGTTCAAAGTTAAATCTCTTATTTCTAAACTGCGTAGATTCAAGTAGCTTTTGAAGTGATTGTTGAGGTAGTCCAAGACTAACCGTGTTTTACTGAATTTCGATGTGCTTCAGAAAGAAAGCTCACTATTAACTTAAGTCACTAAATTAACTTTCGATTTTCCGGTTTTATTAATTCTTTTGCTAAATTAAGTCAGGGTGTAGCGAAATTTATTACTTCTGACAAACTTTCAGTTTTCACACTGCACGTGTCAACCTTCAGTTGCCACGCTTCTAGTGCTAATTATATGTGTAATAACCTTTCTTTTTCAGTTACTATAGTAATTGTCCTTAGGACTGGCGACCGTGATTTCCCCCAAATCTCAAATACCTAATTACCGCTAGTTAATTGTTAACGTAACGGCTGCACATTTACTTTCTTTATTAACTTTACCCCTTTTCAAAATTAATTTCCACCAGTTTCATTAGCACATTTCCTTTCATTTAGATGTAACCCTTTCCTCCCTCTTTACCGACAGGTTAACTTCGGTGACGATTGCTTTTCCAAAACTCCCATTAGGTACATGCGGTTTCATTTTTCACTGTCATTAAGGTCGGTAAGTGAGGGGGAGGTTACACGTGGCGACCTGGTGACAGGACAATCTTCAGATTTGAGGTTGTTCTGGACACGAATTTTGCATTGTGCAAATCTCGTAACAAAGTATTGGTTACATACAGGCCGTTACGTCAGCGAGAATAAGTAGTGGGAGTAATCCTAATTATATTTGAGATTTGGCATTTATATTGAAAATTATTAAAATGAGTGAACGCAACAATTGCCAAAATTTGGTAGACTTGGATACGGAACAATCGGTCGAACAGTGGGAAACGCGCACCGCGGTACCCATTGTTCAGGGGCAGGCGGCTAGCATGAAAGACGCGACCACCGAAACGCAACAAAGAGCAGAAATGGAATTCCAAACTTTAGAAAATGTTTCGGAATCGGAAGTGAAAGTCAAACCTGAATCCCTTTATGACGAATACGGGGGGACAATTAAAGAGGAAGCCGCTACTGAAGTGGAACCGGTAGTTTCCGGGAATTTAACTGATTTATTGAATGTTTTGATTAACGAAATCAAGAGTCAATCGGCCAAGCTAGACAAACAGAACAAAGCTATTAACGTTGTTAACAACAATGTTGGAGTTGTTAATACAAAAGTTGATAAAATCAAAGAAGATATTGTTGTAATTAATACCGAAATCGGTAATCTTAAACAGGAAATGATAGGCGTTCAGGCGGAAATTGCGAGCATAAATACTCGTTTTGATTCCGAAATTAGCAGAATCGAGAAAAGTGTAGGAGAAGCAGTTGCTCCGATCATCGAGAATAAGGTGACGGAACAAATTCAATTAGTGAAAAAAGAGGATCAACAGAAGGTGGAAACTTTAAAGGCTTTAGTGTCCGAAGTAGACACTAAAGTGAGGGAGCAGGCTAATACCTGCGAAGAGAAAAAGAGGGAAGTGGAAACGCTTGCGACAACCACTTGCCAAGTAATTACGAGAGTGTCGGAGTTAGAAAAGAAACTTGACGAAAAACAGAGCTATGTGCCAATCTGTGCACATAGTTCGGAATTGTTGACGAAAGAGGAGCGGTTCGACCCCTTGAAAAAAGGCGGTATACACGCGACGGATTTCATTAAAAATTGTGAAAGAGTTTTACCCAGATCATGGACTAATGAGAGAAAAATTAATGCGGTTATTGATGTGCTGGCTGGTGATGCCAAGCGTTGGGGCTTAAACCTCAAAATTACGAACCTGACTTTTGACGAGTTTAAAAATTTGTTTCTGGCTGAGTACTGGTCAGAGCAAAAACAGCAAAGTGTTTGGCGCGAATTTGTCGTATCGAGGCCTTTCGATGCGAATTCGCGCGGCTCGATGAAGGAGTTTTGTGAGGGCTGGATCCGCAAGTTGGAATATTTGCGTGATCGCCGCACGGAATCCGAAATAGTCTGGGAACTCTACAAAAATCTTCCAGATAATACAAAACGCTACGTAGGAAGCAATTACAGGACAATAAATGATTTCCTGGAAAGAGTGGAGGACGAGGACAATTGGCGCAATAATCGCGACAACGGGTACCACAGCAACCACAACAACGATAACCATGGGAATAATGCATACCGCAACCATGGCAGCAATAACAATAATGGTTCGGACCGTAATAACAATCGGTACAATGCAAATAATAACAGGAATGACGGAAACCAGTATCGTACTAACGTGATACGGGCTTCACAGAATTGTAATAACGCCAGAGGGTGTGAGCAGCCGCTTCAGCAGCATCCGGGGAGCGTATCTGCTGGGACGAGACAGGGAAACCATTAGCCGCGCCGGTGAGGGGCCGAGCGGGCGTGGAGAAATTTTGGCGGCCCAACAACAGGAGAAAACCCAGGTATCGTCATTATGAAAATTCCGTGTGGAATAATCAACGGCGGGAGAGTGTGCCAGTGTTAGGAGAAAGGAGTGCGCCCACAAGTAGTAGATCAGCTGTATACACGGCAGTAGAAAATACATTCACTGTCAGTGAGAACAATTTAAGTAGTGTTCCGGAAATCGATCATAAAGTGGCAGCTGTAATACCCACAGCGGAACTGGAGATTGAGTTTAATAATGATTCACAAGTGTTGAGAGAAGATCAGATGTCGGATAAAACGTCCGTCATCGAGCGAGGGGATGCAGAGAGGGATGAGGTCTGGTTAAGGCAGTTCGGTCGCTTATACGACGAACTAAGAGATTATAGGGGTCTGTATGGGAAAAGTGTTTATGGGGAGCGCGTGCAGGATTTGCCGCGTCTCGTCCCGCAGGAAGATAGTGTTTGTGAAGTGATAGAAAGTTCTGGCCCTAACCGGCAGACTTTACCAGAAATAGTTGATGTTAATGGGGAGCACGAGCAAGATTCGTCGTGTTTCGTCCCGCAGGAGTTAGATGTTGAAGTAGTAACGGAAAGTTCTGGCCCTAACCGGCAGACCTTACCGAAAGTTTCAGTGGTAGAAGTAACCGACCCATCCGACGCAAACATCCAGTTTAAACATTGCGAGAGTATTAAGGAGAAAGATTGCGAAAATTTTAGTGATAGCCGGACATGATTGGTAGAAAAGCACATAGATTACAACGTGTATGAGGTTAGAGCTGACATTATACGGTCAGACGATAGCAGTGTGGGTTGCGCAGATCTAGCGGAAGTAATTGCAGAAACTACTGGACACATTCCTCCAGGTAGATTGGCGGATGAGATTAATCTGACCAAAGTGGAATCAACGAAGGTGACGATTAATGAATTGATAGCAAAGCAACACTCAATAGTTGAAGAGTTACAGGAAAAGGTTTCGGTATTGGAGGCGAAGCTACAGAATAAGCCTCAGGACAAACGTGTTGAAATTAAAACTGTATGTGAACAGAGGCTGAAAAAGCCGCCAGATAAGCCGGATTTAGGATCAAAGCCGGATGGTTTTTTCTGGAATGACCTGGATATAGACGAGGATTTACTGTGAGAAAATAAAGAAACAGACGAGGACAAGTGTAGACAGATAGTAGTGTCTGTTAATATGCACGACCTACAACTAAACGTGTTGATTGACACCGGTGCAGAATTGAGTGCTGTATCTGGGAAAATATTTGAGTTACTGAAAGACAGACCCGGCATCATAGTTATGCCAGTAACAGGAGTGAAAATTATCGGTGCTACTGGGAAGGCCAGTAAACCGGTCACAAAACAGATTTTTGTCCATTTCGAGATATGTGGGGCACGATTTGAACAAGAGTTTGTCGTCGTGCCAGACTTAACTACGGAAGTAATTATCGGGTTAGATTGGCTATTAAAGTACCATGCAGTGATTAATTGCGAAAGCAAAACTTTGACATGTACGTCACAAGATAAAACGATAGTAGTTAGTTTTGACGAGGCAGGAGACGGTGTGCATAGGCAATACCAGCCTATACACATTGTTAACTGGCCGGATGACATTGACGTAGGAATGAATTTGAACTGCCGTAACGTGAGGAATTTCGGCATTGACAAAAGTGTAGAAAGTGAAGTGGAAGAGATAATCAAATTCCCTCCACGGATTGACATTAGTATTGGTGTGAAAAAAGATCGTTTGCGAGAAGTAATGAAGCTAAAAGCCGATGCTCTCATACGTCGTCATGACGCAAAAGCGCGTTTTGCTAAGTTTGCAATCGGAGTCTTAGTACTTGTAAAAGCTCATGAGAAATCGAGCGAGATAGACAATGAAATCTCTAAATTTAAGTTTGTTTATAATGGACCATATAAAGTCATTGGTATACCTCACACAAATGCTTATTGCTTAGAGTATCCAAGCTCTGGAAAACGATTAGGTATACGGAATATTGTAGACTTGAAATTGTACCAACCTAGGATCGATTAATACCACACAATGAGTAATTTGTACAGTATGTAAATATAGAGTGTAAGATTTAAGGATGTGCCATGTTACGATGCTTTTGCCTGACCTAGAGGTCATTAAAGAAGTTGTAATTAATAAGTAATTGATGTTGATTAAATTATTTAGGAGTTACTGAATATTAATCAATTTAAAAATCCAAGCTGCCAGTTTTCAGCTGAGTCACAGTAGATTAAGAAAAGTAAATATGCTTTTGTAACTAGCTGTCAGATTTCATGAATGTGTGTTTTTATTAGTCATTGCCGATGTACTTAGACGCTGTTTTAAGTTTCAGGCTAGTACATGCGTGTCATGATGGACAGTGTTGAGTTATCCGCTGTGATAGTGTTTATGGACTCCTTGAGATTACTCGGGAGTGAGTTTTTCCTAAAGAATTCAGTGAAACGGACGTTCTGGAAATGCCGTTAAAAGGGCGAGTGAGATCAAGCGTGCCGCACAGGCGGGCGCAACAATACTTGCGAGGCAAAGCCGCTGTCGGCTCCTGTGCCGCTGTCGGCTCTTGTGCCGCTGTCGGCATTCTTTGTACTTGCGGGTACGGAAGGCGGAATTGTTTTTCTTCCTGAACAGCTGATGTGAAAGAATTCTGTTGTCAATATTTATGTTTTTGTCGATCTGCTGTATATTATTTTCTTGTTTAGCGTTAATTGGACATGACGAGAAAATTAATTATGAAAAGGTTACATAAAAATGTGTATTCTAAGTAATTAATTATTAGTTTGCGTATTTTGATATACCTGTTTTTTATGACCATGTACTCTGATCAATTTTGCAAATAGTATTCCATTTTTTATAGTGTTACGAATTTTAATGATTTTGGAATAGCTAAACCATTTTCTATGGTTTCTATGAATTTTGACATGTTGTCATCCTGTTTTATTTTGTGCAAGATGACAGAGTGGAATAAGATTAGGAGTGTCTCCACTCAATTATTATTGTCTAAAAATTGGTTTATGATTAATTAGACGAATGCTAAATTTTTTTGATGTTTTGAGCATATGCATTTCCGCTGTTTCTTTTTTGGGACATTTTCTGAGTCTGTTTACGTTACACGAACATCTTCAGACAATGTGGGGCACGTGTAACGCCGGAAATGCATATCCTCCTATTTCCATCTATTGTACTATTTTTTTTCCTTGCTTTGTTACCTCAAGATATGACATTTCTGTCTCTTTGTATATTGTAATCGTTTTACTATTTATATATTTATACATTTATGTCGATGTATAATTGGTTTGTTTCGTAAATATTATTTGTATTTTTACGCTGGGTCTTGCCTAGGGAAAACTGCTATCGAACGATTACGTCGATAGGTCGTGTGAAGAATCAAAGTGTGTAGGATCTTTGGTAGTGTTAACTCTGCCGCGTGGAGCGCGGGCTGAGAGAAGGAGTCTGGCGGGAGTAGCGAGTGGAGCAGGTGTGTTGTGTGACGCTCCCGCGAGTTGCCGCGCTTTCGGGGTTTGGCAGCATGTAATTGCGCTCGACTTGCGATGATAGTTTGTGACATGGTGTCGCGGACGGGAAACATTAACTAGCGCACATCAAGAGCCCGTTTCGTCTGGTGACCGTGCCGAGAAGAAGGCGCGCCAACATCCAGCTTCTGCAACAGCGACGGCCGACAATGAGTGACTGTCGCCACCCCCTCGATCGACGGCGTCAAACCTTCAATCAACCATCAAGGAAGACTGGAAGCAAGTAAAGTTTTAGAACTGTATGGCAGACCTCAGCTTTTCAAACTGTACCATTTTCGTAACTATAATAACAGCAACTTAGCATGAACCTTTGTTGCTCATTGTCCCAATTGCATTACCAAGCAGGGTCCCTTCCTTTTCCGGAATGAACCCGAGTGTCGTTGAAATTCAGACGCCAGCATTAAAGTAACATCATTTCACTGCTTTAATTTCAAAGTTCAGTTAGCTGGCTACAATATTCAGATTACACAAGCACAAATTAAGAGTGCGAGTTTTGTTATCGTATTTTAGCTTACCTGTGGCTGCAGCTCAGCTTGGTACGTACTAAATTTTACTATTGTTAATTGTTCAGAATCATTTAATTCAAGTTCAAAGTTAAATCTCTTATTTCTAAACTGCGTAGATTCAAGTAGCTTTTGAAGTGATTGTTGAGGTAGTCCAAGACTAACCGTGTTTTACTGAATTTCGATGTGCTTCAGAAAGAAAGCTCACTATTAACTTAAGTCACTAAATTAACTTTCGATTTTCCGGTTTTATTAATTCTTTTGCTAAATTAAGTCAGGGTGTAGCGAAATTTATTACTTCTGACAAACTTTCAGTTTTCACACTGCACGTGTCAACCTTCAGTTGCCACGCTTCTAGTGCTAATTATATGTGTAATAACCTTTCTTTTTCAGTTACTATAGTAATTGTCCTTAGGACTGGCGACCGTGATTTCCCCCAAATCTCAAATACCTAATTACCGCTAGTTAATTGTTAACGTAACGGCTGCACATTTACTTTCTTTATTAACTTTACCCCTTTTCAAAATTAATTTCCACCAGTTTCATTAGCACATTTCCTTTCATTTAGATGTAACCCTTTCCTCCCTCTTTACCGACAGGTTAACTTCGGTGACGATTGCTTTTCCAAAACTCCCATTAGGTACATGCGGTTTCATTTTTCACTGTCATTAAGGTCGGTAAGTGAGGGGGAGGTTACACGTGGCGACCTGGTGACAGGACAATCTTCAGATTTGAGGTTGTTCTGGACACGAATTTTGCATTGTGCAAATCTCGTAACAAAGTATTGGTTACATACAGGCCGTTACGTCAGCGAGAATAAGTAGTGGGAGTAATCCTAATTATATTTGAGATTTGGCATTTATATTGAAAATTATTAAAATGAGTGAACGCAACAATTGCCAAAATTTGGTAGACTTGGATACGGAACAATCGGTCGAACAGTGGGAAACGCGCACCGCGGTACCCATTGTTCAGGGGCAGGCGGCTAGCATGAAAGACGCGACCACCGAAACGCAACAAAGAGCAGAAATGGAATTCCAAACTTTAGAAAATGTTTCGGAATCGGAAGTGAAAGTCAAACCTGAATCCCTTTATGACGAATACGGGGGGACAATTAAAGAGGAAGCCGCTACTGAAGTGGAACCGGTAGTTTCCGGGAATTTAACTGATTTATTGAATGTTTTGATTAACGAAATCAAGAGTCAATCGGCCAAGCTAGACAAACAGAACAAAGCTATTAACGTTGTTAACAACAATGTTGGAGTTGTTAATACAAAAGTTGATAAAATCAAAGAAGATATTGTTGTAATTAATACCGAAATCGGTAATCTTAAACAGGAAATGATAGGCGTTCAGGCGGAAATTGCGAGCATAAATACTCGTTTTGATTCCGAAATTAGCAGAATCGAGAAAAGTGTAGGAGAAGCAGTTGCTCCGATCATCGAGAATAAGGTGACGGAACAAATTCAATTAGTGAAAAAAGAGGATCAACAGAAGGTGGAAACTTTAAAGGCTTTAGTGTCCGAAGTAGACACTAAAGTGAGGGAGCAGGCTAATACCTGCGAAGAGAAAAAGAGGGAAGTGGAAACGCTTGCGACAACCACTTGCCAAGTAATTACGAGAGTGTCGGAGTTAGAAAAGAAACTTGACGAAAAACAGAGCTATGTGCCAATCTGTGCACATAGTTCGGAATTGTTGACGAAAGAGGAGCGGTTCGACCCCTTGAAAAAAGGCGGTATACACGCGACGGATTTCATTAAAAATTGTGAAAGAGTTTTACCCAGATCATGGACTAATGAGAGAAAAATTAATGCGGTTATTGATGTGCTGGCTGGTGATGCCAAGCGTTGGGGCTTAAACCTCAAAATTACGAACCTGACTTTTGACGAGTTTAAAAATTTGTTTCTGGCTGAGTACTGGTCAGAGCAAAAACAGCAAAGTGTTTGGCGCGAATTTGTCGTATCGAGGCCTTTCGATGCGAATTCGCGCGGCTCGATGAAGGAGTTTTGTGAGGGCTGGATCCGCAAGTTGGAATATTTGCGTGATCGCCGCACGGAATCCGAAATAGTCTGGGAACTCTACAAAAATCTTCCAGATAATACAAAACGCTACGTAGGAAGCAATTACAGGACAATAAATGATTTCCTGGAAAGAGTGGAGGACGAGGACAATTGGCGCAATAATCGCGACAACGGGTACCACAGCAACCACAACAACGATAACCATGGGAATAATGCATACCGCAACCATGGCAGCAATAACAATAATGGTTCGGACCGTAATAACAATCGGTACAATGCAAATAATAACAGGAATGACGGAAACCAGTATCGTACTAACGTGATACGGGCTTCACAGAATTGTAATAACGCCAGAGGGTGTGAGCAGCCGCTTCAGCAGCATCCGGGGAGCGTATCTGCTGGGACGAGACAGGGAAACCATTAGCCGCGCCGGTGAGGGGCCGAGCGGGCGTGGAGAAATTTTGGCGGCCCAACAACAGGAGAAAACCCAGGTATCGTCATTATGAAAATTCCGTGTGGAATAATCAACGGCGGGAGAGTGTGCCAGTGTTAGGAGAAAGGAGTGCGCCCACAAGTAGTAGATCAGCTGTATACACGGCAGTAGAAAATACATTCACTGTCAGTGAGAACAATTTAAGTAGTGTTCCGGAAATCGATCATAAAGTGGCAGCTGTAATACCCACAGCGGAACTGGAGATTGAGTTTAATAATGATTCACAAGTGTTGAGAGAAGATCAGATGTCGGATAAAACGTCCGTCATCGAGCGAGGGGATGCAGAGAGGGATGAGGTCTGGTTAAGGCAGTTCGGTCGCTTATACGACGAACTAAGAGATTATAGGGGTCTGTATGGGAAAAGTGTTTATGGGGAGCGCGTGCAGGATTTGCCGCGTCTCGTCCCGCAGGAAGATAGTGTTTGTGAAGTGATAGAAAGTTCTGGCCCTAACCGGCAGACTTTACCAGAAATAGTTGATGTTAATGGGGAGCACGAGCAAGATTCGTCGTGTTTCGTCCCGCAGGAGTTAGATGTTGAAGTAGTAACGGAAAGTTCTGGCCCTAACCGGCAGACCTTACCGAAAGTTTCAGTGGTAGAAGTAACCGACCCATCCGACGCAAACATCCAGTTTAAACATTGCGAGAGTATTAAGGAGAAAGATTGCGAAAATTTTAGTGATAGCCGGACATGATTGGTAGAAAAGCACATAGATTACAACGTGTATGAGGTTAGAGCTGACATTATACGGTCAGACGATAGCAGTGTGGGTTGCGCAGATCTAGCGGAAGTAATTGCAGAAACTACTGGACACATTCCTCCAGGTAGATTGGCGGATGAGATTAATCTGACCAAAGTGGAATCAACGAAGGTGACGATTAATGAATTGATAGCAAAGCAACACTCAATAGTTGAAGAGTTACAGGAAAAGGTTTCGGTATTGGAGGCGAAGCTACAGAATAAGCCTCAGGACAAACGTGTTGAAATTAAAACTGTATGTGAACAGAGGCTGAAAAAGCCGCCAGATAAGCCGGATTTAGGATCAAAGCCGGATGGTTTTTTCTGGAATGACCTGGATATAGACGAGGATTTACTGTGAGAAAATAAAGAAACAGACGAGGACAAGTGTAGACAGATAGTAGTGTCTGTTAATATGCACGACCTACAACTAAACGTGTTGATTGACACCGGTGCAGAATTGAGTGCTGTATCTGGGAAAATATTTGAGTTACCGAAAGACAGACCCGGCATCGTAGTTATGCCAGTAACAGGAGTGAAAATTATCGGTGCTACTGGGAAGGCCAGTAAACCGGTCACAAAACAGATTTTTGTCCATTTCGAGATATGTGGGGCACGATTTGAACAAGAGTTTGTCGTCGTGCCAGACTTAACTACGGAAGTAATTATCGGGTTAGATTGGCTATTAAAGTACCATGCAGTGATTAATTGCGAAAGCAAAACTTTGACATGTACGTCACAAGATAAAACGATAGTAGTTAGTTTTGACGAGGCAGGAGACGGTGTGCATAGGCAATACCAGCCTATACACATTGTTAACTGGCCGGATGACATTGACGTAGGAATGAATTTGAACTGCCGTAACGTGAGGAATTTCGGCATTGACAAAAGTGTAGAAAGTGAAGTGGAAGAGATAATCAAATTCCCTCCACGGATTGACATTAGTATTGGTGTGAAAAAAGATCGTTTGCGAGAAGTAATGAAGCTAAAAGCCGATGCTCTCATACGTCGTCATGACGCAAAAGCGCGTTTTGCTAAGTTTGCAATCGGAGTCTTAGTACTTGTAAAAGCTCATGAGAAATCGAGCGAGATAGACAATGAAATCTCTAAATTTAAGTTTGTTTATAATGGACCATATAAAGTCATTGGTATACCTCACACAAATGCTTATTGCTTAGAGTATCCAAGCTCTGGAAAACGATTAGGTATACGGAATATTGTAGACTTGAAATTGTACCAACCTAGGATCGATTAATACCACACAATGAGTAATTTGTACAGTATGTAAATATAGAGTGTAAGATTTAAGGATGTGCCATGTTACGATGCTTTTGCCTGACCTAGAGGTCATTAAAGAAGTTGTAATTAATAAGTAATTGATGTTGATTAAATTATTTAGGAGTTACTGAATATTAATCAATTTAAAAATCCAAGCTGCCAGTTTTCAGCTGAGTCACAGTAGATTAAGAAAAGTAAATATGCTTTTGTAACTAGCTGTCAGATTTCATGAATGTGTGTTTTTATTAGTCATTGCCGATGTACTTAGACGCTGTTTTAAGTTTCAGGCTAGTACATGCGTGTCATGATGGACAGTGTTGAGTTATCCGCTGTGATAGTGTTTATGGACTCCTTGAGATTACTCGGGAGTGAGTTTTTCCTAAAGAATTCAGTGAAACGGACGTTCTGGAAATGCCGTTAAAAGGGCGAGTGAGATCAAGCGTGCCGCACAGGCGGGCGCAACAATACTTGCGAGGCAAAGCCGCTGTCGGCTCCTGTGCCGCTGTCGGCTCTTGTGCCGCTGTCGGCATTCTTTGTACTTGCGGGTACGGAAGGCGGAATTGTTTTTCTTCCTGAACAGCTGATGTGAAAGAATTCTGTTGTCAATATTTATGTTTTTGTCGATCTGCTGTATATTATTTTCTTGTTTAGCGTTAATTGGACATGACGAGAAAATTAATTATGAAAAGGTTACATAAAAATGTGTATTCTAAGTAATTAATTATTAGTTTGCGTATTTTGATATACCTGTTTTTTATGACCATGTACTCTGATCAATTTTGCAAATAGTATTCCATTTTTTATAGTGTTACGAATTTTAATGATTTTGGAATAGCTAAACCATTTTCTATGGTTTCTATGAATTTTGACATGTTGTCATCCTGTTTTATTTTGTGCAAGATGACAGAGTGGAATAAGATTAGGAGTGTCTCCACTCAATTATTATTGTCTAAAAATTGGTTTATGATTAATTAGACGAATGCTAAATTTTTTTGATGTTTTGAGCATATGCATTTCCGCTGTTTCTTTTTTGGGACATTTTCTGAGTCTGTTTACGTTACACGAACATCTTCAGACAATGTGGGGCACGTGTAACGCCGGAAATGCATATCCTCCTATTTCCATCTATTGTACTATTTTTTTTCCTTGCTTTGTTACCTCAAGATATGACATTTCTGTCTCTTTGTATATTGTAATCGTTTTACTATTTATATATTTATACATTTATGTCGATGTATAATTGGTTTGTTTCGTAAATATTATTTGTATTTTTACGCTGGGTCTTGCCTAGGGAAAACTGCTATCGAACGATTACGTCGATAGGTCGTGTGAAGAATCAAAGTGTGTAGGATCTTTGGTAGTGTTAACTCTGCCGCGTGGAGCGCGGGCTGAGAGAAGGAGTCTGGCGGGAGTAGCGAGTGGAGCAGGTGTGTTGTGTGACGCTCCCGCGAGTTGCCGCGCTTTCGGGGTTTGGCAGCATGTAATTGCGCTCGACTTGCGATGATAGTTTGTGACATGGTGTCGCGGACGGGAAACATTAACTAGCGCACATCAAGAGCCCGTTTCGTCTGGTGACCGTGCCGAGAAGAAGGCGCGCCAACATCCAGCTTCTGCAACAGCGACGGCCGACAATGAGTGACTGTCGCCACCCCCTCGATCGACGGCGTCAAACCTTCAATCAACCATCAAGGAAGACTGGAAGCAAGTAAAGTTTTAGAACTGTATGGCAGACCTCAGCTTTTCAAACTGTACCATTTTCGTAACTATAATAACAGCAACTTAGCATGAACCTTTGTTGCTCATTGTCCCAATTGCATTACCAAGCAGGGTCCCTTCCTTTTCCGGAATGAACCCGAGTGTCGTTGAAATTCAGACGCCAGCATTAAAGTAACATCATTTCACTGCTTTAATTTCAAAGTTCAGTTAGCTGGCTACAATATTCAGATTACACAAGCACAAATTAAGAGTGCGAGTTTTGTTATCGTATTTTAGCTTACCTGTGGCTGCAGCTCAGCTTGGTACGTACTAAATTTTACTATTGTTAATTGTTCAGAATCATTTAATTCAAGTTCAAAGTTAAATCTCTTATTTCTAAACTGCGTAGATTCAAGTAGCTTTTGAAGTGATTGTTGAGGTAGTCCAAGACTAACCGTGTTTTACTGAATTTCGATGTGCTTCAGAAAGAAAGCTCACTATTAACTTAAGTCACTAAATTAACTTTCGATTTTCCGGTTTTATTAATTCTTTTGCTAAATTAAGTCAGGGTGTAGCGAAATTTATTACTTCTGACAAACTTTCAGTTTTCACACTGCACGTGTCAACCTTCAGTTGCCACGCTTCTAGTGCTAATTATATGTGTAATAACCTTTCTTTTTCAGTTACTATAGTAATTGTCCTTAGGACTGGCGACCGTGATTTCCCCCAAATCTCAAATACCTAATTACCGCTAGTTAATTGTTAACGTAACGGCTGCACATTTACTTTCTTTATTAACTTTACCCCTTTTCAAAATTAATTTCCACCAGTTTCATTAGCACATTTCCTTTCATTTAGATGTAACCCTTTCCTCCCTCTTTACCGACAGGTTAACTTCGGTGACGATTGCTTTTCCAAAACTCCCATTAGGTACACGCGGTTTCATTTTTCACTGTCATTAAGGTCGGTAAGTGAGGGGGAGGTTACAAGATGATACATGAAACACTTTCAGAACCGGCTACTTGGTTTTTGTGCTTACCTGGAGGGCTGGAAATGCGCGGAACAGCCGCCGGCATGACGGTTGTTTCCCTCGTTTGCACAAAAAGCAAGGGCTCGTCCGGGATTTGAACCCGGGACCTCCTGCACGCGAAGCAGGAATCATACCCCTAGACCAACGAGCCTGTTCGAAGCGTCTAAGCGCTGCACATGACTGACGCCTCCGTTCTTAGTATCACCATGCAGAGCTGCCGCTCACCCAGCGTTTTCCCTGGCTGTTGCGGTTTGATTGTTTTCATCGATGTCTTTTACAATAGCAACTTCTAGAATCGGAGGGAGCTCGTAGCCGATGCCTTTGCTTACGCAGGAAAAATCTGTTGCCACTACGGGTTTCTAGGTAGAACAGCCGCAGAGCCGTCGTTTCCGTGGTGTAGCGGTTATCACGTCTGCTTTACACGCAGAGGGTCCCCGGTTCGATCCCGGGCGGAAACACGACATTTCTTAAACCCCTTTTCGGATTCCATTTCCGAGATAACGTCACGTCTGCGTATGCAGGGATAATAAATGTCGTGTGCTACACGGATATCGCGTCATTTTACTGTCAAATGCTCTTGCTCCCATAGTGTACCGGTATTCAGTAACTCAGAACGCTCGTAGCTCCATTCTGGCCGGCAAAGTTTATAATCCATTTCTTCAGGACTACTTCAAGTGCGCTTCATACTGGCTTTCCTGAGCTCACTGCACTCGCCTTGTCACAGCTCTGTTGAAGTGTGAACGTAACTAATAGTGAGAAACTCTTAACTACGCTCAGTCTTGTATCCCACCCTTTGGTTGTTGTCGTCGCTAATCAGATGAAGGTAGACTGCTCCACGATTGAGGTTCGTCTCCACTCACGGTGCACATGTTCTGCAAAGACAACCTTTGTTTTCCGTTGCATGCAAGATTACTGTCGGCTCTTCTACAGCAATCGACCCATGTAATTTACTGGTGTCAGATTCTTGCCATATCAAACGGTCCCTTCATCACCGTAGTGCTACACAAAGCGTGCTGCGGCAGGCATCTATTCTTCATTGCAGAGCTGCAAACGTGGGTGAGCTCCACCTACTCTTCAGCACGGTCAAAACGGTAGGGCTCGTCCGGGATTTGAACCCGGGACCTCCTGCACCCAAAGCAGGAATCATACCCCTAGACCAACGAGCCACCTGCCAGTAGCAATGAAGCTAATTCCAAGCAGTCCAGCTCCGAGGAACACTAACTTCCATGTAAATCAGAAACAAAAGCGCTTTCTGAAGGCAGCGCTCACCACTGATGGGAAGAATATGAAAGGCAATGAATATAGAGTGAATAATTTCATCGCGCTCTGCAGATGAACACACGGTGGTGTTTCACTTTCGTCATGTGCTTTCTCAGTGTCAAGGGAAGGCAAATGCACTAAACAAAAGAACATCGGGAATCCGAAACACCAACTCATAACGAAAAGATTGCGGAATATACTGCAAGCAAAACTTCCAGAAGACCACTCCTGAAGGCGTCGGTGCCTTAACAATTATTCCGTGCAGCAATGATCATCTAGGAAGAGCCAACTGTACGTGTCGATCCACCACACAACTTTTTTTGATATTGTTTTACCTAAATTTCCATTACCTCTTCGTTACAAGAATATTGTGTGGTTTTCACCTGATCTGCTTCGTCCAGCAGCGATAGTAGTAAGTAAATCGACGACAGTTTCATTAAAAGTAGGTCAGACACAGAAATCGGAGTTAGGTGTAGCTCATGTTATTACGCTTTCAAATGCAGTTCTCTGGCTGGGAGTAGTGGCGTACTCCTGTAGTCCAAGCGTCTGGGAGGCCGTTGTTGTGGAAGAGATCTGGGAACAACTACAGATTCGGCCGTTTCATCAGCTCAGGAACGACCGCGACGCCCTCATCGAGCTTTGCAGGTTGACCAGATAGCAGTGCGGAATTTTCGGCTAGTGGTGGCTCGGGGTTAAGAGAAATCGAGAGCAGTGAGCAAAACTACATCGGGAAACCGAAACAGACGACTCATAACGAAAAGATTGCTGAATGTACTGCAAAAGCAAAACTTCGAGAAGACGAACTCTGAAGCCGTCGGTGCCTTAACAATCATTCCGTGCAACAACGATAATCTGGCGAGAGCGAGGCGTGGTTGTCGCTCGACCACACAACACATTTTATATAATGTTCTACTTATTCTAAACTTGCGTTTCCAGATCATCAGTAAAATACTGTGTGATTTACACCTGGTTTCCTTCTTCCAAAAGCGATATTAAGAAGTACATCGACTGCAGCGTCATTGACTGTCGTGGGTCCGGGCGCCGGCGCGCCAGCGGTGGCCTGTCGGAGCTGCTGGTGCCTCCATGTAGAGGTACCGCTGAGCCCGGGCTCCTCGCCGCTAACGAAGTGATTGCTTTTGGTGACATCATTTGCAATAGCGACTGCGCGAATTGACGGTACCTTGTACGGGGCTCCTCGCCGCTAACGAAGTGATTGCTTTTGGTGACATCATTTGCAATAGCGACTGCGCGAATTGACGGTACCTTGTACGGAAAGAATGAGTAGCTGATGCTGCTGAGGACTCGGCCGCGAGCATTTCCGACGACTTCTTGGGCTCTCATTCGTGATGGCATTCAGACAGGCAAGGGTGCTGTCGATTGTTGCATACGAATGCGAAATACCTGCATTGTGCGTTTCCGCAAAGTGATTTTTACGCCAAAGTTGCGATCGTCCTACTAGTTGTGTCAGATGTGGAGCACAGAGCGTAGCAGTTTCCGTCGTGTAGCGGTTATCACGTCTGCCTAACACGCAGAAGGTCCCCGGTTCGATTCCGGGCGGAAACAATTTTTCGTCGCACTCAACAAGACCCATGCTACAATCTCTACTGTGACCATTTAAATCAATTTCAAACGGCCCACCACCAGGGCTCAGATGATACATGAAACTCGTTCAGAACCGGCTACTTGGTTTTTGTGCTTACCTGGAGGGCTGGAAATGCGCGGAACAGCCGCCGGCATGACGGTAGTTGCCACACGTTTGCACAAAAAGCAAGGGCTCGTCCGGGATTTGAACCCGGGACCTCCTGCACCCGAAGCAGGAATCATACCCCTAGACCAACGAGCCTGTTCGTAGCGTCTAAGCGCTGCACATGACTGACGCCTCCGTTCTTGGTATCACCATGCAGAGCTGCCGCTCACCCAGCGTTTTCCCTGGCTGTTGCGGTTTGATTGTTTTCATCGATGTCTTTTACAATAGCAACTTCTAGAATCGGAGGGAGCTCGTAGCCGATGCCTTTGCTTACGCAGGAAAAATCTGTTGCCACTACGGGTTTCTAGGTAGAACAGCCGCAGAGCCGTCGTTTCCGTGGTGTAGCGGTTGTCACGTCTGCTTTACACGCAGAAGGTCCCCGGTTCGATCCCGGGCGGAAACACGACATTTCTTAAACCCCTTTTCGGATTCCATTTCCGAGATAACGTCACGTCTGCGTATGCAGGGATAATAAATGTCGTGTGCTACACGGATATCGCGTCATTTTACTGTCAAATGCTCTTGCTCCCATAGTGTACCGGTATTCAGTAACTCAGAACGCTCGTAGCTCCATTCTGGCCAGCAAAGTTTATAATCCATTTCTTCAGGACTACTTCAAGTGCGCTTCATACTGGCTTTCCTGAGCTCACTGCACTCGCCTTGTCACAGCTCTGTTGAAGTGTGAACGTAACTAATAGTATAGTGAGAAACTCTTAACTACGCTCAGTCTTGTATCCCACCCTTTGGTTGTTGTCGTCGCTAATCAGATGAAGGTAGACTGCTCCACGATTGAGGTTCGTCTCCACTCACGGTGCACATGTTCTGCAAAGACAACCTTTGTTTTCCGTTGCATGCAAGATTACTGTCGGCTCTTCTACAGCAATCGACCCATGTAATTTACTGGTGTCAGATTCTTGCCATATCAAACGGTCCCTTCATCACCGTAGTGCTACACAAAGCGTGCTGCGGCAGGCATCTATTCTTCATTGCAGAGCTGCAAACGTGGGTGAGCTCCACCTACTCTTCAGCACGGTCAAAACGGTAGGGCTCGTCCGGGATTTGAACCCGGGACCTACTGCACCCAAAGCAGGAATCATACCCCTAGACCAACGAGCCACCTGCCAGTAGCAATGAAGCTAATCCCAAGCAGTCCAGCTCCGAGGAACACTAACTTCCATGTAAATCAGAAACAAAAGCGCTTTCTGAAGGCAGCGCTCACCACTGATGGGAAGAATATGAAAGGCAATGAATATAGAGTGAATAATTTCATCGCGCTCTGCAGATGAACACACGGTGGTGTTTCACTTTCGTCATGTGCTTTCTCAGTGTCAAGGGAAGGCAAATGCACTAAACAAAAGAACATCGGGAATCCGAAACACCAACTCATAACGAAAAGATTGCGGAATATACTGCAAGCAAAATTTCCAGAAGACCACTCCTGAAGGCGTCGGTGCCTTAAGAATTATTCCGTGCAGCAATGATCATCTAGGAAGAGCCAACTGTACGTGTCGATCCACCACACAACTTTTTTTGATATTGTTTCACCTAAATTTCCATTACCTCTTCGTTACAAGAATACTGTGTGGTTTTCACCTGATCTGCTTTGTCCAGCAGCGATAGTAGTAAGTAAATCGACGACAGTTTCATTAAAAGTAGGTCAGACACAGAAATCGGAGTTACGTGTAGCTCATGTTATTACGCTTTCAAATGCAGTTCTCTGGCTGGGAGTAGTGGCGTACTCCTGTAATCCAAGCGTCTGGGAGGCCGTTGTTGTGGAAGAGATCTGGGAACAACTACAGATTCGGCCGTTTCATCAGCTCAGGAACGACCGCGACGCCCTCATCGAGCTTTGCAGATTGACCAGATAGCAGTGCGGAATTTTCGGCTAGTGGTGGCTCGGGGTTAAGAGAAATCGAGAGCAGTGAGCAAAACTACATCGGGAAACCGAAACAGACGACTCATAACGAAAAGATTGCTGAATGTACTGCAAAAGCAAAACTTCGAGAAGACGAACTCTGAAGCCGTCGGTGCCTTAACAATCATTCCGTGCAACAACGATAATCTGGCGAGAGCGAGGCGTGGTTGTCGCTCGACCACACAACACATTTTATATAATGTTCTACTTATTCTAAACTTGCGTTTCCAGATCATCAGTAAAATACTGTGTGATTTACACCTGGTTTCCTTCTTCCAAAAGCGATATTAAGAGGTACATCGACTGCAGCGTCATTGACGGTCGTGGGTCCGGGCGCCGGCGCGCCAGCGGTGGCCTGTCGGAGCTGCTGGTGCCTCCATGTAGAGGTACCGCTGAGCCCGGGCTCCTCGCCGCTAACGAAGTGATTGCTTTTGGTGACATCATTTGCAATAGCGACTGCGCGAATTGACGGTACCTCGTACGGAAAGAATGAGTAGCTGATGCTGCTGAGGACTCGGCCGCGAGCATTTCCGACGACTTCTTGGGCTCTCATTCGTGATGGCATTCAGACAGGCAAGGGTGCTGTCGATTGTTGCATACGAATGCGAAATACCTGCATTGTGCGTTTCCGCAAAGTGATTTTTACGCCAAAGTTGCGATCGTCCTACAAGTTGTGTCAGATGTGGAGCACAGAGCGTAGCAGTTTCCGTGGTGTAGCGGTTATCACGTCTGCCTAACACGCAGAAGGTCCCCGGTTCGATTCCGGGCGGAAACAATTTTTCGTCGCACTCAACAAGACCCTTGCTACAATCTCTACTGTGACCATTTAAATCAATTTCAAACGGCCCACCACCAGGGCTCAGATTGTAACGCCGGAAATGCATATCCTCCTATTTCCATCTATTGTACTATTTTTTTTCCTTGCTTTGTTACCTCAAGATATGACATTTCTGTCTCTTTGTATATTGTAATTGTTTTACTATTTATATATTTATACATTTATGTCGATGTATAATTGGTTTGTTTCGTAAATATTATTTGTATTTTTACGCTGGGTCTTGCCTAGGGAAAACTGCTATCGAACGATTACGTCGATAGGTCGTGTGAAGAATCAAAGTGTGTAGGATCTTTGGTAGTGTTAACTCTGCCGCGTGGAGCGCGGGCTGAGAGAAGGAGTCTGGCGGGAGTAGCGAGTGGAGCAGGTGTGTTGTGTGACGCTCCCGCGAGTTGCCGCGCTTTCGGGGTTTGGCAGCATGTAATTGCGCTCGACTTGCGATGATAGTTTGTGACATGGTGTCGCGGACGGGAAACATTAACTAGCGCACATCAAGAGCCCGTTTCGTCTGGTGACCGTGTCGAGAAGAAGGCGCGCCAACATCCAGCTTCTGCAACAGCGACGGCCGACAATGAGTGACTGTCGCCACCCCCTCGATCGACGGCGTCAAACCTTCAATCAACCATCAAGGAAGACTGGAAGCAAGTAAAGTTTTAGAACTGTATGGCAGACCTCAGCTTTTCAAACTGTACCATTTTCGTAACTATAATAACAGCAACTTAGCATGAACCTTTGTTGCTCATTGTCCCAATTGCATTACCAAGCAGGGTCCCTTCCTTTTCCGGAATGAACCCGAGTGTCGTTGAAATTCAGACGCCAGCATTAAAGTAACATCATTTCACTGCTTTAATTTCAAAGTTCAGTTAGCTGGCTACAATATTCAGATTACACAAGCACAAATTAAGAGTGCGAGTTTTGTTATCGTATTTTAGCTTACCTGTGGCTGCAGCTCAGCTTGGTACGTACTAAATTTTACTATTGTTAATTGTTCAGAATCATTTAATTCAAGTTCAAAGTTAAATCTCTTATTTCTAAACTGCGTAGATTCAAGTAGCTTTTGAAGTGATTGTTGAGGAAGTCCAAGACTAACCGTGTTTTACTGAATTTCGATGTGCTTCAGAAAGAAAGCTCACTATTAACTTAAGTCACTAAATTAACTTTCGATTTTCCGGTTTTATTAATTCTTTTGCTAAATTAAGTCAGGGTGTAGCGAAATTTATTACTTCTGACAAACTTTCAGTTTTCACACTGCACGTGTCAACCTTCAGTTGCCACGCTTCTAGTGCTAATTATATGTGTAATAACCTTTCTTTTTCAGTTACTATAGTAATTGTCCTTAGGACTGGCGACCGTGATTTCCCCCAAATCTCAAATACCTAATTACCGCTAGTTAATTGTTAACGTAACGGCTGCACATTTACTTTCTTTATTAACTTTACCCCTTTTCAAAATTAATTTCCACCAGTTTCATTAGCACATTTCCTTTCATTTAGATGTAACCCGTTCCTCCCTCTTTACCGACAGGTTAACTTCGGTGACGATTGCTTTTCCAAAACTCCCATTAGGTACACGCGGTTTCATTTTCCACTGTCATTAAGGTCGGTAAGTGAGGGGGAGGTTACAAGATGATACATGAAACTCTTTCAGAACCGGCTACTTGGTTTTTGTGCTTACCTGGAGGGCTGGAAATGCGCGGAACAGCCGCCGGCATGACGGTTGTTGCCACACGTTTGCACAAAAAGCAAGGGCTCGTCCGGGATTTGAACCCGGGAGCTCCTGCACGCGAAGCAGGAATCATACCCCTAGACCAACGAGCCTGTTCGTAGCGTCTAAGCGCTGCACATGACTGACGCCTCCGTTCTTAGTATCACAATGCAGAGCTGCCGCTCACCCAGCGTTTTCCCTGGCTGTTGCGGTTTGATTGTTTTCATCGATGTCTTTTACAATAGCAACTTCTAGAATCGGAGGGAGCTCGTAGCCGATGCCTTTGCTTACGCAGGAAAAATCTGTTGCCACTACGGGTTTCTAGGTAGAACAGCCGCAGAGCCGTCGTTTCCGTGGTGTAGCAGTTATCACGTCTGCTTTACACGCAGAAGGTCCCCGGTTCGATCCCGGGCGGAAACACGACATTTCTTAAACCCCTTTTCGGATTCCATTTCCGAGATAACGTCACGTCTGCGTATGCAGGGATAATAAATGTCGTGTGCTACACGGATATCGCGTCATTTTACTGTCAAATGCTCTTGCTCCCATAGTGTACCGGTATTCAGTAACTCAGAACGCTCGTAGCTCCATTCTGGCCGGCAAAGTTTATAATCCATTTCTTCAGGACTACTTCAAGTGCGCTTCATACTGGCTTTCCTGAGCCCACTGCACTCGCCTTGTCACAGCTCTGTTGAAGTGTGAACGTAACTAATAGTGAGAAACTCTTAACTACGCTCAGTCTTGTATCCCACCCTTTGGTTGTTGTCGTCGCTAATCAGATGAAGGTAGACTGCTCCACGATTGAGGTTCGTCTCCACTCACGGTGCACATGTTCTACAAAGACAACCTTTGTTTTCCGTTGCATGCAAGATTATTGTCAGCTCTTCTACAGCAATCGACCCATGTAATTTACTGGTGTCAGATTCTTGCCATATCAAACGGTCCCTTCATCACCGTAGTGCTACACAAAGCGTGCTGCGGCAGGCATCTATTCTTCATTGCAGAGCTGCAAACGTGGGTGAGCTCCCCCTACTCTTCAGCACGGTCAAAACGGTAGGGCTCGTCCGGGATTTGAACCCGGGACCTTCTGCACCCAAAGCAGGAATCATACCCCTAGACCAACGAGCCACCTGCCAGTAGCAATGAAGCTAATCCCAAGCAGTCCAGCTCCGAGGAACACTAACTTCCATGTAAATCAGAAACAAAAGCGCTTTCTGAAGGCAGCGCTCACCACTGATGGGAAGAATATGAAAGGCAATGAATATAGAGTGAATAATTTCATCGCGCTCTGCAGATGAACAGACGGTGGTGTTTCACTTTCGTCATGTGCTTTCTCAGTGTCAAGGGAAGGCAAATGCACTAAACAAAAGAACATCGGGAATCCGAAACACCAACTCATAACGAAAAGATTGCGGAATATACTGCAAGCAAAATTTCCAGAAGACCACTCCTGAAGGCGTCGGTGCCTTAACAATTATTCCGTGCAGCAATGATCATCTAGGAAGAGCCAACTGTACGTGTCGATCCACCACACAACTTTTTTTGATATTGTTTTACCTAAATTTCCATTACCTCTACGTTACAAGAATACTGTGTGGTTTTCACCTGATCTGCTTTGTCCAGCAGCGATAGTAGTAAGTAAATCGACGACAGTTTCATTAAAAGTAGGTCAGACACAGAAATCGGAGTTACGTGTAGCTCATGTTATTACGCTTTCAAATGCAGTTCTCTGGCTGGGAGTAGTGGCGTACTCCTGTAATCCAAGCGTCTGGGAGGCCGTTGTTGTGGAAGAGATCTGGGAACAACTACAGATTCGGCCGTTTCATCAGCTCAGGAACGACCGCGACGCCCTCATCGAGCTTTGCAGATTGACCAGATAGCAGTGCGGAATTTTCGGCTAGTGGTGGCTCGGGGTTAAGAGAAATCGAGAGCAGTGAGCAAAACTACATCGGGAAACCGAAACAGACGACTCATAACGAAAAGATTGCTGAATGTACTGCAAAAGCAAAACTTCGAGAAGACGAACTCTGAAGCCGTCGGTGCCTTAACAATCATTCCGTGCAACAACGATAATCTGGCGAGAGCGAGGCGTGGTTGTCGCTCGACCACACAACACATTTTATATAATGTTCTACTTATTCTAAACTTGCGTTTCCAGATCATCAGTAAAATACTGTGTGATTTACACCTGGTTTCCTTCTTCCAAAAGCGATATTAAGAGGTACATCGACTGCAGCGTCATTGACGGTCGTGGGTCCGGGCGCCGGCGCGCCAGCGGTGGCCTGTCGGAGCTGCTGGTGCCTCCATGTAGAGGTACCGCTGAGCCCGGGCTCCTCGCCGCTAACGAAGTGATTGCTTTTGGTGACATCATTTGCAATAGCGACTGCGCGAATTGACGGTACCTCGTACGGAAAGAATGAGTAGCTGATGCTGCTGAGGACTCGGCCGCGAGCATTTCCGACGACTTCTTGGGCTCTCATTCGTGATGGCATTCAGACAGGCAAGGGTGCTGTCGATTGTTGCATACGAATGCGAAATACCTGCATTGTGCGTTTCCGCAAAGTGATTTTTACGCCAAAGTTGCGATCGTCCTACAAGTTGTGTCAGATGTGGAGCACAGAGCGTAGCAGTTTCCGTGGTGTAGCGGTTATCACGTCTGCCTAACACGCAGAAGGTCCCCGGTTCGATTCCGGGCGGAAACAATTTTTCGTCGCACTCAACAAGACCCTTGCTACAATCTCTACTGTGACCATTTAAATCAATTTCAAACGGCCCACCACCAGGGCTCAGATTGTAACGCCGGAAATGCATATCCTCCTATTTCCATCTATTGTACTATTTTTTTTCCTTGCTTTGTTACCTCAAGATATGACATTTCTGTCTCTTTGTATATTGTAATTGTTTTACTATTTATATATTTATACATTTATGTCGATGTATAATTGGTTTGTTTCGTAAATATTATTTGTATTTTTACGCTGGGTCTTGCCTAGGGAAAACTGCTATCGAACGATTACGTCGATAGGTCGTGTGAAGAATCAAAGTGTGTAGGATCTTTGGTAGTGTTAACTCTGCCGCGTGGAGCGCGGGCTGAGAGAAGGAGTCTGGCGGGAGTAGCGAGTGGAGCAGGTGTGTTGTGTGACGCTCCCGCGAGTTGCCGCGCTTTCGGGGTTTGGCAGCATGTAATTGCGCTCGACTTGCGATGATAGTTTGTGACATGGTGTCGCGGACGGGAAACATTAACTAGCGCACATCAAGAGCCCGTTTCGTCTGGTGACCGTGTCGAGAAGAAGGCGCGCCAACATCCAGCTTCTGCAACAGCGACGGCCGACAATGAGTGACTGTCGCCACCCCCTCGATCGACGGCGTCAAACCTTCAATCAACCATCAAGGAAGACTGGAAGCAAGTAAAGTTTTAGAACTGTATGGCAGACCTCAGCTTTTCAAACTGTACCATTTTCGTAACTATAATAACAGCAACTTAGCATGAACCTTTGTTGCTCATTGTCCCAATTGCATTACCAAGCAGGGTCCCTTCCTTTTCCGGAATGAACCCGAGTGTCGTTGAAATTCAGACGCCAGCATTAAAGTAACATCATTTCACTGCTTTAATTTCAAAGTTCAGTTAGCTGGCTACAATATTCAGATTACACAAGCACAAATTAAGAGTGCGAGTTTTGTTATCGTATTTTAGCTTACCTGTGGCTGCAGCTCAGCTTGGTACGTACTAAATTTTACTATTGTTAATTGTTCAGAATCATTTAATTCAAGTTCAAAGTTAAATCTCTTATTTCTAAACTGCGTAGATTCAAGTAGCTTTTGAAGTGATTGTTGAGGAAGTCCAAGACTAACCGTGTTTTACTGAATTTCGATGTGCTTCAGAAAGAAAGCTCACTATTAACTTAAGTCACTAAATTAACTTTCGATTTTCCGGTTTTATTAATTCTTTTGCTAAATTAAGTCAGGGTGTAGCGAAATTTATTACTTCTGACAAACTTTCAGTTTTCACACTGCACGTGTCAACCTTCAGTTGCCACGCTTCTAGTGCTAATTATATGTGTAATAACCTTTCTTTTTCAGTTACTATAGTAATTGTCCTTAGGACTGGCGACCGTGATTTCCCCCAAATCTCAAATACCTAATTACCGCTAGTTAATTGTTAACGTAACGGCTGCACATTTACTTTCTTTATTAACTTTACCCCTTTTCAAAATTAATTTCCACCAGTTTCATTAGCACATTTCCTTTCATTTAGATGTAACCCGTTCCTCCCTCTTTACCGACAGGTTAACTTCGGTGACGATTGCTTTTCCAAAACTCCCATTAGGTACACGCGGTTTCATTTTCCACTGTCATTAAGGTCGGTAAGTGAGGGGGAGGTTACAAGATGATACATGAAACTCTTTCAGAACCGGCTACTTGGTTTTTGTGCTTACCTGGAGGGCTGGAAATGCGCGGAACAGCCGCCGGCATGACGGTTGTTGCCACACGTTTGCACAAAAAGCAAGGGCTCGTCCGGGATTTGAACCCGGGAGCTCCTGCACGCGAAGCAGGAATCATACCCCTAGACCAACGAGCCTGTTCGTAGCGTCTAAGCGCTGCACATGACTGACGCCTCCGTTCTTAGTATCACAATGCAGAGCTGCCGCTCACCCAGCGTTTTCCCTGGCTGTTGCGGTTTGATTGTTTTCATCGATGTCTTTTACAATAGCAACTTCTAGAATCGGAGGGAGCTCGTAGCCGATGCCTTTGCTTACGCAGGAAAAATCTGTTGCCACTACGGGTTTCTAGGTAGAACAGCCGCAGAGCCGTCGTTTCCGTGGTGTAGCAGTTATCACGTCTGCTTTACACGCAGAAGGTCCCCGGTTCGATCCCGGGCGGAAACACGACATTTCTTAAACCCCTTTTCGGATTCCATTTCCGAGATAACGTCACGTCTGCGTATGCAGGGATAATAAATGTCGTGTGCTACACGGATATCGCGTCATTTTACTGTCAAATGCTCTTGCTCCCATAGTGTACCGGTATTCAGTAACTCAGAACGCTCGTAGCTCCATTCTGGCCGGCAAAGTTTATAATCCATTTCTTCAGGACTACTTCAAGTGCGCTTCATACTGGCTTTCCTGAGCCCACTGCACTCGCCTTGTCACAGCTCTGTTGAAGTGTGAACGTAACTAATAGTGAGAAACTCTTAACTACGCTCAGTCTTGTATCCCACCCTTTGGTTGTTGTCGTCGCTAATCAGATGAAGGTAGACTGCTCCACGATTGAGGTTCGTCTCCACTCACGGTGCACATGTTCTACAAAGACAACCTTTGTTTTCCGTTGCATGCAAGATTATTGTCAGCTCTTCTACAGCAATCGACCCATGTAATTTACTGGTGTCAGATTCTTGCCATATCAAACGGTCCCTTCATCACCGTAGTGCTACACAAAGCGTGCTGCGGCAGGCATCTATTCTTCATTGCAGAGCTGCAAACGTGGGTGAGCTCCCCCTACTCTTCAGCACGGTCAAAACGGTAGGGCTCGTCCGGGATTTGAACCCGGGACCTTCTGCACCCAAAGCAGGAATCATACCCCTAGACCAACGAGCCACCTGCCAGTAGCAATGAAGCTAATCCCAAGCAGTCCAGCTCCGAGGAACACTAACTTCCATGTAAATCAGAAACAAAAGCGCTTTCTGAAGGCAGCGCTCACCACTGATGGGAAGAATATGAAAGGCAATGAATATAGAGTGAATAATTTCATCGCGCTCTGCAGATGAACAGACGGTGGTGTTTCACTTTCGTCATGTGCTTTCTCAGTGTCAAGGGAAGGCAAATGCACTAAACAAAAGAACATCGGGAATCCGAAACACCAACTCATAACGAAAAGATTGCGGAATATACTGCAAGCAAAATTTCCAGAAGACCACTCCTGAAGGCGTCGGTGCCTTAACAATTATTCCGTGCAGCAATGATCATCTAGGAAGAGCCAACTGTACGTGTCGATCCACCACACAACTTTTTTTGATATTGTTTTACCTAAATTTCCATTACCTCTACGTTACAAGAATACTGTGTGGTTTTCACCTGATCTGCTTCGTCCAGCAGCGATAGTAGTAAGTAAATCGACGACAGTTTCATTAAAAGTAGGTCAGACACAGAAATCGGAGTTACGTGTAGCTCAAGTTATTACGCTTTCAAATGCAGTTCTCTGGCTGGGAGTAGTGGCGTACTCCAGTAATCCAAGCGTCTGGGAGGCCGTTGTTGTGGAAGAGATCTGGGAACAACTACAGATTCGGCCGTGTCATCAGCTCAGGAACGACCGCGACGCCCTCATCGAGCTTTGCAGATTGACCAGATAGCAGTGCGGAATTTTCGGCTAGTGGTGGCTCGGGGTTAAGAGAAGTCGAGAGCAGTGAGCAAAACTACATCGGGAAACCGAAACAGACGACTCATAACGAAAAGATTGCGGAATGTACTGCAAAAGCAGAACTTCGAGAAGACGAACTCTGAAGCCGTCGGTGCCTTAACAATCATTCCGTGCAACAACGATAATCTGGCGAGAGCGAGGCGTGGTTGTCGCTCGACCACACAACACATTTTATATAATGTTCTACTTATTCTAAACTTGCGTTTCCAGATCATCAGTAAAATACTGTGTGATTTACACCTGGTTTCCTTCTTCCAAAAGCGATATTAAGAAGTAAATGACTGCAGCGTCATTGACGGTCGTGGGTCCGGGCGCCGGCGCGCCAGCGGTGGCCTGTCGGAGCTGCTGGTGCCTCCATGTAGAGGTACCGCTGAGCCCGGGCTCCTCGCCGCTAACGAAGTGATTGCTTTTGGTGACATCATTTGCAATAGCGACTGCGCGAATTGACGGTACCTCGTACGGAAAGAATGAGTAGCTGATGCTGCTGAGGACTCGGCCGCGAGCATTTCCGACGACTTCTTGGGCTCTCATTCGTGATGGCATTCAGACAGGCAAGGGTGCTGTCGATTGTTGCATACGAATGCGAAATACCTGCATTGTGCGTTTCCGCAAAGTGATTTTTACGCCAAAGTTGCGATCGTCCTACAAGTTGTGTCAGATGTGGAGCACAGAGCGTAGCAGTTTCCGTGGTGTAGCGGTTATCACGTCTGCCTAACACGCAGAAGGTCCCCGGTTCGATTCCGGGCGGAAACAATTTTTCGTCGCACTCAACAAGACCCTTGCTACAATCTCTACTGTGACCATTTAAATCAATTTCAAACGGCCCACCACCAGGGCTCAGATGATACATGAAACTCTTTCAGAACCGGCTACTTGGTTTTTGTGCTTACCTGGAGGGCTGGAAATGCGCGGAACAGCCGCCGGCATGACGGTAGTTGCCACACGTTTGCACAAAAAGCAAGGGCTCGTCCGGGATTTGAACCCGGGACCTCCTGCACCCGAAGCAGGAATCATACCCCTAGACCAACGAGCCTGTTCGTAGCTGCAGCAGCAAGTCGTATACTCCTAGCTCTACCACATAAATTTCGGGCGTATTATAGTATTTGAGAGTTGTAGCATCACGTTTTAGTACTCGAATAGTGTTAAATCGCGTAGTCTCCTTCCGCCGCCGAGCAGTGTGTTAGCAGTGCACAAGTGGCAGCATTACTGCATTTACTAGGCAATCTTGTATTTTAATAACCGCTTCAATTTTGTCGTTTTGTTTGAGCTCTCTGTAGATTAGTTCAGACGTTCTTTGCACAAGTTTTTAGCATGGATAGGGACTGCAACTGCTGTGTTCGGATGCAGGCTGAGTTGGCATCCCTTCGCTCCCAGCTTCAGGCAGTGTTGGCTTCGGTCACACAGCTTGAGGCTGTTGCCAATGGGCATCACTGTGGGGGTCCGGATGGGGGTTTGTCGGGGACGGCCAGCTCGTCCCACGCATCCCCCGATCGGACTACGACTGTGGTTGCCCGGGATACTGCCCGCATTGAGGCTGATCCCTCACCTGTGGTAGAGTGGGAGGTCGTCTCAAGGTGTGGCAGGGGGCGAAAGACATTCCGGAGGGCTGAACGGAAGGCCTCTCCAGTTTGTCTGACGAACCGGTTTCAGGCTCTGTCTCAGGCTGATACTGATCTTCAGCCTGACATGGCTGCTTGTCCTGTTCCAGAGGTTGCCCCTCAGTCTGCAAGATCCGGGCAGTCGCAGAGGGTGGGCTTACTGGTAGTTGGGAGCTCCAACGTGAGGCGCGTAATGGGGCCCCTTAGGGATATGGCAGCAAGGGAGGGGAAGAAAACCAAAGTGCACTCCGTGTGCATACCGGGGGGAGTCATTCCAGATGTGGAAAGGGTCCTTCCGGATGCCATGAAGGGTACAGGGTGCACCCGTCTGCAGGTGGTCGCTCATGTCGGCACCAATGATGTGTGTCGCTATGGATCGGAGGAAATCCTCTCTGGCTTCCGGCGGCTATCTGATTTGGTGAAGACTGCCAGTCTCGCTAGCGGGATGAAAGCAGAGCTCACCATCTGCAGCATCGTCGACAGGACTGACTGCGGACCTTTGGTACAGAGCCGAGTGGAGGGTCTGAATCAGAGGCTGAGACGGTTCTGCGACAATGTGGGCTGCAGATTCCTCGACTTGCGCCATAGGGTGGTGGGGTTTCGGGTTCCGCTGGATAGGTCAGGAGTCCACTACACGCAACAAGCGGCTACACGGGTAGCAGGGGTTGTGTGGCGTGGGCTGGGCGGTTTTTTAGGTTAGATGGCCTCGGGCAAGTGCAGAAAGGGCAACAGCCTCAACGGGTGCGGGGCAAAGTCAGGACATGCGGGGACCAAGCAGCAATCGGTATTGTAATTGTAAACTGTCGAAGCTGCGTTGGTAAAGTACCGGAACTTCAAGCGCTGATAGAAAGCACCGAAGCTGAAATCGTTATAGGTACAGAAAGCTGGCTGAAGCCAGAGATAAATTCTGCCGAAATTTTTACAAAGGCACAGACGGTGTTTAGAAAGGATAGATTGCATGCAACCGGTGGTGGAGTGTTCGTCGCTGTTAGTAGTAGTTTATCCTGTAGTGAAGTAGAAGTGGATAGTTCCTGTGAATTATTATGGGTGGAGGTTACACTCAACAACCGAGCTAGGTTAATAATTGGCTCCTTTTACCGACCCCCCGACTCAGCAGCATTAGTGGCAGAACAACTGAGAGAAAATTTGGAATACATTTCACATAAATTTTCTCAGCATGTTATGGTCTTAGGTGGAGATTTCAATTTACCAGATATAGACTGGGACACTCAGATGTTTAGGACGGGTGGTAGGGACAGAGCATCGAGTGACATTATACTGAGTGCACTATCCGAAAATTACCTCGAGCAATTAAACAGAGAACCGACTCGTGGAGATAACATCTTGGACCTACTGATAACAAACAGACCCGAACTTTTCGACTCTGTAAGAGCAGAACAGGGAATCAGTGATCATAAGGCCGTTGCAGCATCCCTGAATATGGAAGTTAATAGGAATATAAAAAAAGGGAGGAAGGTTTATCTGTTTAGCAAGAGTAATAGAAGGCAGATTTCAGACTACCTAACAGATCAAAACGAAAATTTCTGTTCAGACACTGACAATGTTGAGTGTTTATGGAAAAAGTTCAAGGCAATCGTAAAATGCGTTTTAGACAGGTACGTGCCGAGCAAAACTGTGAGGGACGGGAAAAACCCACCGTGGTACAACAACAAAGTTAGGAAACTACTGCGAAAGCAAAGAGAGCTTCACTCCAAGTTTAAACGCAGCCAAAACCTCTCAGACAAACAGAAGCTAAACGATGTCAAAGTTAGCGTAAGGAGGGCTATGCGTGAAGCGTTCAGTGAATTCGAAAGTAAAATACTAGGTGCCGACTTGACAGAAAATCCTAGGAAGTTCTGGTCTTACGTTAAATCAGTAAGTGGCTCGAAACATCATGTCCAGACACTCCGGGATGATGATGGCATTGAAACAGAGGATGACAAGCGTAAAGCTGAAATACTAAACACCTTTTTCCAAAGCTGTTTCACAGAGGAAGACCGCACTGCAGTTCCTTCTCTAAATCCTCGCACCAACGAAAAAATGGCTGACATTGAAATAAGTGTCCAAGGAATAGAAAAGCAACTGGAATCACTCAACAGAGGAAAGTCCACTGGACCTGACGGGATACCAATTCGATTCTACACAGAGTACGCGAAAGAACTTGCCCCCCTTCTAACAGCCGTGTACCGCAAGTCTCTAGAGGAACGGAAGGTTCCAAATGATTGGAAAAGAGCACAGGTAGTCCCAGTCTTCAAGAAGGGTCGTCGAGCAGATGCGCAAAACTATAGACCTATCTCTCTGACGTCGATCTGTTGTAGAATTTTAGAACATGTCTTTTGCTCGAGTATCATGTCGTTTTTGGAAACTCAGAATCTACTATGTAGGAATCAACATGGATTCCGGAAACAGCGATCGTGTGAAACCCAACTCGCTTTATTTGTTCATGAGACCCAGAAAATATTAGATACAGGCTCCCAGGTAGATGCTATTTTCCTTGACTTCCGGAAGGCGTTCGATACAGTTCCGCACTGTCGCCTGATAAACAAAGTAAGAGCCTACGGAATATCAGACCAGCTGTGTGGCTGGATTGAAGAGTTTTTAGCAAACAGAACACAGCATGTTGTTCTCAATGGAGAGACATCTACAGACGTTAAAGTAACCTCTGGCGTGCCACAGGGGAGTGTTATGGGACCATTGCTTTTCACAATATATATAAATGACCTAGTAGATAGTGTCGGAAGTTCCATGCGGCTTTTCGCGGATGATGCTGTAGTATACAGAGAAGTTGCAGCATTAGAAAATTGTAGCGAAATGCAGGAAGATCTGCAGCGGATAGGCACTTGGTGCAGGGAGTGGCAACTGACCCTTAACATAGACAAATGTAATGTATTGCGAATACATAGAAAGAAGGATCCTTTATTGTATGATTATATGATAGCGGAACAAACACTGGTAGCAGTTACTTCTGTAAAATATCTGGGAGTATGCGTGCGGAACGATTTGAAGTGGAATGATCATATAAAATTAATTGTTGGTAAGGCGGGTACCAGGTTGAGATTCATTGGGAGAGTCCTTAGAAAATGTAGTCCATCAACAAAGGAGGTGGCTTACAAAACACTCGTTCGACCTATACTTGAGTATTGCTCATCAGTGTGGGATCCGTACCAGATCGGGTTGACGGAGGAGATAGAGAAGATCCAAAGAAGAGCGGCGCGTTTCGTCACAGGGTTATTTGGTAACCGTGATAGCGTTACGGAGATGTTTAACAAACTCAAGTGGCAGACTCTGCAAGAGAGGCGCTCTGCATCGCGGTGTAGCTTGCTCGCCAGGTTTCGAGAGGGTGCGTTTCTGGATGAGGTATCGAATATATTGCTTCCCCCTACTTATACCTCCCGAGGAGATCACGAATGTAAAATTAGAGAGATTAGAGCGCGCACAGAGGCTTTCAGACAGTCGTTCTTCCCGCGAACCATACGCGACTGGAACAGGAAAGGGAGATAGTGACAGTGGCATGTAAAGTGCCCTCCGCCACACACCGTTGGGTGGCTTGCGGAGTATAAATGTAGATGTAGATGTAGATGTCTAAGCGCTGCACATGACTGACGCCTCCGTTCTTGGTATCACCATGCAGAGCTGCCGCTCACCCAGCGTTTTCCCTGGCTGTTGCGGTTTGATTGTTTTCGTCGATGTCTTTTACAATAGCAACTTCTAGAATAGGAGGGAGCTCGTAGGCGATGCCTTTGCTTACGCAGGAAAAATCTGTTGCCACTACGGGTTTCTAGGTAGAACAGCCGCAGAGCCGTCGTTTCCGTGGTGTAGCGGTTATCACGTCTGCTTTACACGCAGAAGGTCCCCGGTTCGATCCCGGGCGGAAACACGACTTTTTTTAAACCCCTTTTCGGATTCCATTTCCGAGATAACGTCACGTCTGCGTATGCAGGGATAATAAATGTCGTGGGCTACACGGATATCGAGTCATTTTACTGTCAAATGCTCTTGCTCCCATAGTGTACCGGTATTCAGTAACTCAGAACGCTCGTAGCTCCATTCTGGCCGGCAAAGTTTATAATCCATTTCTTCAGGACTACTTCAAGTGCGCTTCATACTGGCTTTCCTGAGCTCACTGCACTCGCCTTGTCACAGCTCTGTTGAAGTGTGAACGTAACTAATAGTGAGAAACTCTTAACTACGCTCAGTCTTGTATCCCACCCTTTGGTTGTTGTCGTCGCTAATCAGATGAAGGTAGACTGCTCCACGATTGAGGTTCGTCTCCACTCACGGTGCACATGTTCTGCAAAGACAACCTTTGTTTTCCGTTGCATGCAAGATTACTGTCGGCTCTTCTACAGCAATCGACCCATGTAATTTACTGGTGTCAGATTCTTGCCATATCAAACGGTCCCTTCATCACCGTAGTGCTACACAAAGCGTGCTGCGGCAGGCATCTATTCTTCATTGCAGAGCTGCAAACGTGGTTGAGCTCCACCTACTCTTCAGCACGGTCAGAACGGTAGGGCTCGTCCGGGCTTTGAACCCGGGACCTCCTGCACCCAAAGCAGGAATCATACCCCTAGACCAACGAGCCACCTGCCAGTAGCAATGAAGCTAATCCCAAGCAGTCCAGCTCCGAGGAACACTAACTTCCATGTAAATCAGAAACAAAAGCGCTTTCTGAAGGCAGCGCTCACCACTGATGGGAAGAATATGAAAGGCAATGAATATAGAGTGAATAATTTCATCGCGCTCTGCAGATGAACACACGGTGGTGTTTCACTTTCGTCATGTGCTTTCTCAGTGTCAAGGGAAGGCAAATGCACTAAACAAAAGAACATCGGGAATCCGAAGCACCAACTCATAACGAAAAGATTGCGGAATATACTGCAAGCAAAACTTCCAGAAGACCACTCCTGAAGGCGTCGGTGCCTTAAGAATTATTCCGTGCAGCAATGATCATCTAGGAAGAGCCAACTGTACGTGTCGATCCACCACACAACTTTTTTTGATATTGTTTTACCTAAATTTCCATTACCTCTTCGTTACATGAATACTGTGTGGTTTTCACCTGATCTGCTTCGTCCAGCAGCGATAGTAGTAAGTAAATCGACGACAGTTTCATTAAAAGTAGGTCAGACACTGAAATCGGAGTTACGTGTAGCTCATGTTATTACGCTTTCAAATGCAGTTTTCCGGCTGGGAGTAGTGGCGTACTCCTGTAATCCAAGCGTCTGGGAGGCCGTTGTTGTGGAAGAGATCTGGGAACAACTACAGATTCGGCCGTTTCATCAGCTCTGGAACGACCGCGACGCCCTCATCGAGCTCTGCAGATTGACCAGATAGCAGTGCGGAATTTTCGGCTAGTGGTGGTTCGGGGTTAAAAGAAGTCGAGAGCAGTGAGCAAAACTACATCGGGAAACCGAAACAGACGACTCATAACGAAAAGATTGCTGAATGTACTGCAAAAGCAAAACTTCGAGAAGACGAAATCTGAAGCCGTCGGTGCCTTAACAATCATTCCGTGCAACAACGATAATCTGGCGAGAGCGAGGCGTGGTTGTCGCTCGACCACACAACACATTTTATATTTGCAATAGCGACTGCGCGAATTGACGGTACCTCGTACGGAAAGAATGAGTAGCTGATGCTGCTGAGGACTCGGCCGCGAGCATTTCCGACGACTTCTTGGGCTCTCATTCGTGATGGCATTCAGACAGGCAAGGGTGCTGTCGATTGTTGCATACGAATGCGAAATACCTGCATTGTGCGTTTCCGCAAAGTGATTTTTACGCCAAAGTTGCGATCGTCCTACAAGTTGTGTCAGATGTGGAGCACAGAGCGTAGCAGTTTCCGTGGTGTAGCGGTTATCACGTCTGCCTAACACGCAGAAGGTCCCCGGTTCGATTCCGGGCGGAAACACTTTTTCGTCGCACTCAACAAGACCCTTGCTACAATCTCTACTGTGACCATTTAAATCAATTTCAAACGGCCCACCACCAGGGCTCAGATGATACATGAAACTCTTTCAGAACCGGCTACTTGGTTTTTGTGCTTACCTGGAGGGCTGGAAATGCGCGGAACAGCCGCCGGCATGACGGTAGTTGCCACACGTTTGCACAAAACGCAAGGGCTCGTCCGGGATTTGAATCCGGGACCTCCTGCACCCGAAGCAGGAATCATACCCCTAGACCAACGAGCCTGTTCGTAGCGTCTAAGCGCTGCACATGACTGACGCCTCCGTTCTTGGTATCACCATGCAGAGCTGCCGCTCACCCAGCGTTTTCCCTGGCTGTTGCGGTTTGATTGTTTTCATCGATGTCTTTTACAATAGCAACTTCTAGAATCGGAGGGAGCTCGTAGGCGATGCCTTTGCTTACGCAGGAAAAATCTGTTGCCACTACAGGTTTCTAGGTAGAACAGCCGCAGAGCCGTCGTTTCCGTGGTGTAGCGGTTATCACGTCTGCTTTACACGCAGAAGGTCCCCGGTTCGATCCCGGGCGGAAACACGCCTTTTTTTAAACCCCTTTTCGGATTCCATTTCCGAGATAACGTCACGTCTGCGTATGCATGGATAATAAATGTCGTGTGCTACACGGATATCGCTTCATTTTACTGTCAAATGCTCTTGCTCCCATAGTGTACCGGTATTCAGTAACTCAGAACGCTCGTAGCTCCATTCTGGCCGGCAAAGTTTATAATCCATTTCTTCAGGACTACTTCAAGTGCGCTTCATACTGGCTTTCCTGAGCTCACTGCACTCGCCTTGTCACAGCTCTGTTGAAGAGTGAACGTAACTAATAGTGAGAAACTCTTAACTACGCTCAGTCTTGTATCCCACCCTTTGGTTGTTGTCGTCGCTAATCAGATGAAGGTAGACTGCTCCACGATTGAGGTTCGTCTCCACTCACGGTGCACATGTTCTGCAAAGACAACCTTTGTTTTCCGTTGCATGCAAGATTACTGTCGGCTCTTCTACAGCAATCGACCCATGTAATTTACTGGTGTCAGATTCTTGCCATATCAAACGGTCCCTTCATCACCGTAGTGCTACACAAAGCGTGCTGCGGCAGGCATCTATTCTTCATTGCAGAGCTGCAAACGTGGGTGAGCTCCACTTACTCTTCAGCACGGTCAAAACGGTAGGGCTCGTCCGGGATTTGAACCCAGGACCTCCTGCACCCAAAGCAGGAATCATACCCCTAGACCAACGAGCCACCTGCCAGTAGCAATGAAGCTAATCCCAAGCAGTCCAGCTCCGAGGAACACTAACTTCCATGTAAATCAGAAACAAAAGCGCTTTCTGAAGGCAGCGCTCACCACTGATGGGAAGAATATGAAAGGCAATGAATATAGAGTGAATAATTTCATCGCGCTCTGCAGATGAACACACGGTGGTGTTTCACTTTCGTCATGTGCTTTCTCAGTGTCAAGGGAAGGCAAATGCACTAAACAAAAGAACATCGGGAATCCGAAACACCAACTCATAACGAAAAGATTGCGGAATATACTGCAAGCAAAACTTCCAGAAGACCACTCCTGAAGGCGTCGGTGCCTTAACAATTATTCCGTGCAGCAATGATCATCTAGGACGAGCCAACTGTACGTGTCGCTCCACCACACAACTTTTTTTGATATTGTTTTACCTAAATTTCCATTACCTCTTCGTTACAAGAATACTGATGGTTTTCACCTGATCTGCTTCGTCCAGCAGCGATAGTAGTAAGTAAATCGACGACAGTTTCATTAAAAGTAGGTCAGACACAGAAATCGGAGTTACGTGTAGCTCATGTTATTACGCTTTCAAATGCAGTTCTCCGGCTGGGAGTAGTGGCGTACTCCTGTAATCCAAGCGTCTGGGAGGCCGTTGTTGTGGAAGAGATCTGGGAACAACTACAGATTCGGCCGTTTCATCAGCTCAGGAACGACCGCGACGCCTTCATCGAGCTCTGTAGATTGACCAGATAGCAGTGCGGAATTTTCGGCTAGTGGTGGCTCGGGGTTAAGAGAAGTCGAGAGCAGTGAGCAAAACTACATCGGGAAACCGAAACAGACGACTCATAACGAAAAGATTGCGGAATGTACTGCAAAAGCAAAACTTCGAGAAGACGAACTCTGAAGCCGTCGGTGCCTTAACAATCATTCCGTGCAGCAACGATAATCTGGCGAGAGCGAGGCGTGGGTGTCGCTCGACCACACAACACATTTTATATAATGTTCTACTTATTCTAAACTTGCGTTTCCAGATCATTAGTAAAATACTGTGTGATTTACACCTGGTTTCCTTCTTCCAAAAGCGATATTAAGAAGTACATCGACTGCAGCGTCATTGACGGTCGTGGGTCCGGGCGCCGGCGCGCCAGCGGTGGCCTGCATGTAGAGGTACCGCTGAGCCCGGGCTCCTCGCCGCTAACGAAGTGATTGCTTTTGGTGACATCATTTGCAATAGCGACTGCGCGAATTGACGGTCGTGGGTCCGGGCGCCGGCGCGCCAGCGGTGGCCTGTCGGAGCTGCTGGTGCCTCCATGTAGAGGTAGCCGCTAACGAAGTGATTGCTTTTGGTGACATCATTTGCAATAGCGACTGCGCGAATTGACGGTACCTCGTATGGAAAGAATGAGTAGCTGATGCTGCTGAGGACTCGGCCGCGAGCATTTCCGACGACTTCTTGGGCTCTCATTCGTGATGGCATTCAGACAGGCAAGGGTGCTGTCGATTGTTGCATACGAATGCGAAATACCTGCATTGTGCGTTTCCGCAAAGTGATTTTTACGCCAAAGTTGCGATCGTCCTACAAGTTGTGTCAGATGTGGAGCACAGAGCGTAGCAGTTTCCGTGGTGTAGCGGTTATCACGTCTGCCTAACACGCAGAAGGTCCCCGGTTCGATTCCGGGCGGAAACACTTTTTCGTCGCACTCAACAAGACCCTTGCTACAATCTCTACTGTGACCATTTAAATCAATTTCAAACGGCCCACCACCAGGGCTCAGATGATACATGAAACTCTTTCAGAACCGGCTACTTGGTTTTTGTGCTTACCTGGAGGGCTGGAAATGCGCGGAACAGCCGCCGGCATGACGGTAGTTGCCACACGTTTGCACAAAACGCAAGGGCTCGTCCGGGAATTGAATCCGGGACCTCCTGCACCCGAAGCAGGAATCATACCCCTAGACCAACGAGCCTGTTCGTAGCATCTAAGCGCTGCACATGACTGACGCCTCCGTTCTTGGTATCACCATGCAGAGCTGCCGCTCACCCAGCGTTTTCCCTGGCTGTTGCGGTTTGATTGTTTTCATCGATGTCTTTTACAATAGCAACTTCTAGAATCGGAGGGAGCTCGTAGGCGATGCCTTTGCTTACGCAGGAAAAATCTGTTGCCACTACGGGTTTCTAGGTAGAACAGCCGCAGAGCCGTCGTTTCCGTGGTGTAGCGGTTATCACGTCTGCTTTACACGCAGAAGGTCCCCGGTTCGATCCCGGGCGGAAACACGACTTTTTTTAAACCCCTTTTCGGATTCCATTTCCGAGATAACGTCACGTCTGCGTATGCATGGATAATAAATGTCGTGTGCTACACGGATATCGCTTCATTTTACTGTCAAATGCTCTTGCTCCCATAGTGTACCGGTATTCAGTAACTCAGAACGCTCGTAGCTCCATTCTGGCCGGCAAAGTTTATAATCCATTTCTTCAGGACTACTTCAAGTGCGCTTCATACTGGCTTTCCTGAGCTCACTGCACTCGCCTTGTCACAGCTCTGTTGAAGAGTGAACGTAACTAATAGTGAGAAACTCTTAACTACGCTCAGTCTTGTATCCCACCCTTTGGTTGTTGTCGTCGCTAATCAGATGAAGGTAGACTGCTCCACGATTGAGGTTCGTCTCCACTCACGGTGCACATGTTCTGCAAAGACAACCTTTGTTTTCCGTTGCATGCAAGATTACTGTCGGCTCTTCTACAGCAATCGACCCATGTAATTTACTGGTGTCAGATTCTTGCCATATCAAACGGTCCCTTCATCACCGTAGTGCTACACAAAGCGTGCTGCGGCAGGCATCTATTCTTCATTGCAGAGCTGCAAACGTGGGTGAGCTCCACTTACTCTTCAGCACGGTCAAAACGGTAGGGCTCGTCCGGGATTTGAACCCAGGACCTCCTGCACCCAAAGCAGGAATCATACCCCTAGACCAACGAGCCACCTGCCAGTAGCAATGAAGCTAATCCCAAGCAGTCCAGCTCCGAGGAACACTAACTTCCATGTAAATCAGAAACAAAAGCGCTTTCTGAAGGCAGCGCTCACCACTGATGGGAAGAATATGAAAGGCAATGAATATAGAGTGAATAATTTCATCGCGCTCTGCAGATGAACACACGGTGGTGTTTCACTTTCGTCATGTGCTTTCTCAGTGTCAAGGGAAGGCAAATGCACTAAACAAAAGAACATCGGGAATCCGAAACACCAACTCATAACGAAAAGATTGCGGAATATACTGCAAGCAAAACTTCCAGAAGACCACTCCTGAAGGCGTCGGTGCCTTAACAATTATTCCGTGCAGCAATGATCATCTAGGACGAGCCAACTGTACGTGTCGCTCCACCACACAACTTTTTTTGATATTGTTTTACCTAAATTTCCATTACCTCTTCGTTACAAGAATACTGATGGTTTTCACCTGATCTGCTTCGTCCAGCAGCGATAGTAGTAAGTAAATCGACGACAGTTTCATTAAAAGTAGGTCAGACACAGAAATCGGAGTTACGTGTAGCTCATGTTATTACGCTTTCAAATGCAGTTCTCCGGCTGGGAGTAGTGGCGTACTCCTGTAATCCAAGCGTCTGGGAGGCCGTTGTTGTGGAAGAGATCTGGGAACAACTACAGATTCGGCCGTTTCATCAGCTCAGGAACGACCGCGACGCCTTCATCGAGCTCTGTAGATTGACCAGATAGCAGTGCGGAATTTTCGGCTAGTGGTGGCTCGGGGTTAAGAGAAGTCGAGAGCAGTGAGCAAAACTACATCGGGAAACCGAAACAGACGACTCATAACGAAAAGATTGCGGAATGTACTGCGAAAGCAAAACTTCGAAAAGACGAACTCTGAAGCCGTCGGTGCCTTAACAATCATTCCGTGCAGCAACGATAATCTGGCGAGAGCGAGGCGTGGGTGTCGCTCGACCACACAACACATTTTATATAATGTTCTACTTATTCTAAACTTGCGTTTCCAGATCATTAGTAAAATACTGTGTGATTTACACCTGGTTTCCTTCTTCCAAAAGCGATATTAAGAAGTACATCGACTGCAGCGTCATTGACGGTCGTGGGTCCGGGCGCCGGCGCGCCAGCGGTGGCCTGTCGGAGCTGCTGGTGCCTCCATGTAGAGGTACCGCTGAGCCCGGGCTCCTCGCCGCTAACGAAGTGATTGCTTTTGGTGACATCATTTGCAATAGCGACTGCGCGAATTGACGGTCGTGGGTCCGGGCGCCGGCGCGCCAGCGGTGGCCTGTCGGAGCTGCTGGTGCCTCCATGTAGAGGTAGCCGCTAACGAAGTGATTGCTTTTGGTGACATCATTTGCAATAGCGACTGCGCGAATTGACGGTACCTCGTATGGAAAGAATGAGTAGCTGATGCTGCTGAGGACTCGGCCGCGAGCATTTCCGACGACTTCTTGGGCTCTCATTCGTGATGGCATTCAGACAGGCAAGGGTGCTGTCGATTGTTGCATACGAATGCGAAATACCTGCATTGTGCGTTTCCGCAAAGTGATTTTTACGCCAAAGTTGCGATCGTCCTACAAGTTGTGTCAGATGTGGAGCACAGAGCGTAGCAGTTTCCGTGGTGTAGCGGTTATCACGTCTGCCTAACACGCAGAAGGTCCCCGGTTCGATTCCGGGCGGAAACACTTTTTCGTCGCACTCAACAAGACCCTTGCTACAATCTCTACTGTGACCATTTAAATCAATTTCAAACGGCCCACCACCAGGGCTCAGATGATACATGAAACTCTTTCAGAACCGGCTACTAGGTTTTTGTGCTTACCTGGAGGGCTGGAAATGCGCGGAACAGCCGCCGGCATGACGGTAGTTGCCACACGTTTGCACAAAACGCAAGGGCTCGTCCGGGAATTGAATCCGGGACCTCCTGCACCCGAAGCAGGAATCATACCCCTAGACCAACGAGCCTGTTCGTAGCATCTAAGCGCTGCACATGACTGACGCCTCCGTTCTTGGTATCACCATGCAGAGCTGCCGCTCACCCAGCGTTTTCCCTGGCTGTTGCGGTTTGATTGTTTTCATCGATGTCTTTTACAATAGCAACTTCTAGAATCGGAGGGAGCTCGTAGGCGATGCCTTTGCTTACGCAGGAAAAATCTGTTGCCACTACGGGTTTCTAGGTAGAACAGCCGCAGAGCCGTCGTTTCCGTGGTGTAGCGGTTATCACGTCTGCTTTACACGCAGAAGGTCCCCGGTTCGATCCCGGGCGGAAACACGACTTTTTTTAAACCCCTTTTCGGATTCCATTTCCGAGATAACGTCACGTCTGCGTATGCATGGATAATAAATGTCGTGTGCTACACGGATATCGCTTCATTTTACTGTCAAATGTTCTTGCTCCCATAGTGTACCGGTATTCAGTAACTCAGAACGCTCGTAGCTCCATTCTGGCCGGCAAAGTTTATAATCCATTTCTTCAGGACTACTTCAAGTGCGCTTCATACTGGCTTTCCTGAGCTCACTGCACTCGCCTTGTCACAGCTCTGTTGAAGAGTGAACGTAACTAATAGTGAGAAACTCTTAACTACGCTCAGTCTTGTATCCCACCCTTTGGTTGTTGTCGTCGCTAATCAGATGAAGGTAGACTGCTCCACGATTGAGGTTCGTCTCCACTCACGGTGCACATGTTCTGCAAAGACAACCTTTGTTTTCCGTTGCATGCAAGATTACTGTCGGCTCTTCTACAGCAATCGACCCATGTAATTTACTGGTGTCAGATTCTTGCCATATCAAACGGTCCCTTCATCACCGTAGTGCTACACAAAGCGTGCTGCGGCAGGCATCTATTCTTCATTGCAGAGCTGCAAACGTGGGTGAGCTCCACCTACTCTTCAGCACGGTCAGAACGGTAGGGCTCGTCCGGGATTTGAACCCAGGACCTCCTGCACCCAAAGCAGGAATCATACCCCTAGACCAACGAGCCACCTGCCAGTAGCAATGAAGCTAATCCCAAGCAGTCCAGCTCCGAGGAACACTAACTTCCATGTAAATCAGAAACAAAAGCGCTTTCTGAAGGCAGCGCTCACCACTGATGGGAAGAATATGAAAGGCAATGAATATAGAGTGAATAATTTCATCGCGCTCTGCAGATGAACAGACGGTGGTGTTTCACTTTCGTCATGTGCTTTCTCAGTGTCAAGGGAAGGCAAATGCACTAAACAAAAGAACATCGGGAATCCGAAACACCAACTCATAACGAAAAGATTGCGGAATATACTGCAAGCAAAACTTCCAGAAGACCACTCCTGAAGGCGTCGGTGCCTTAACAATTATTCCGTGCAGCAATGATCATCTAGGAAGAGCCAACTGTACGTGTCGCTCCACCACACAACTTTTTTTGATATTGTTTTACCTAAATTTCCATTACCTCTTCGTTACAAGAATACTGATGGTTTTCACCTGATCTGCTTCGTCCAGCAGCGATAGTAGTAAGTAAATCGACGACAGTTTCATTAAAAGTAGGTCAGACACAGAAATCGGAGTTACGTGTAGCTCATGTTATTACGCTTTCAAATGCAGTTCTCCGGCTGGGAGTAGTGGCGTACTCCTGTAATCCAAGCGTCTGGGAGGCCGTTGTTGTGGAAGAGATCTGGGAACAACTACAGATTCGGCCGTTTCATCAGCTCAGGAACGACCGCGACGCCTTCATCGAGCTCTGCAGATTGACCAGATAGCAGTGCGGAATTTTCGGCTAGTGGTGGCTCGGGGTTAAGAGAAGTCGAGAGCAGTGAGCAAAACTACATCGGGAAACCGAAACAGACGACTCATAACGAAAAGATTGCGGAATGTACTGCAAAAGCAAAACTTCGAGAAGACGAACTCTGAAGCCGTCGGTGCCTTAACAATCATTCCGTGCAGCAACGATAATCTGGCGAGAGCGAGGCGTGGGTGTCGCTCGACCACACAACACATTTTATATAATGTTCTACTTATTCTAAACTTGCGTTTCCAGATCATCAGTGAAATACTGTGTGATTTACACCTGGTTTCCTTCTTCCAAAAGCGATATTAAGAAGTGCATCGACTGCAGCGTCATTGACGGTCGTGGGTCCGGGCGCCGGCGCGCCAGCGGTGGCCTGTCGGAGCTGCTGGTGCCTCCATGTAGAGCTACCGCTGAGCCCAGGCTCCTCGCCGCTAACGAAGTGATTGCTTTTGGTGACATCATTTGCAATAGCGACTGCGCGAATTGACGGTACCTCGTATGGAAAGAATGAGAAGCTGATGCTGCTGAGGACTCGGCCGCGAGCATTTCCGACGACTTCTTGGGCTCTCATTCGTGATGGCATTCAGACAGGCAAGGGTGCTGTCGATTGTTGCATACGAATGCGAAATACCTGCATTGTGCGTTTCCGCAAAGTGATTTTTACGCCAAAGTTGCGATCGTCCTACAAGTTGTGTCAGATGTGGAGCACAGAGCGTAGCAGTTTCCGTGGTGTAGCGGTTATCACGTCTGCCTAACACGCAGAAGGTCCCCGGTTAGATTCCGGGCGGAAACACTTTTTCGTCGCACTCAACAAGACCCTTGCTACAATCTCTACTGTGACCATTTAAATCAATTTCAAACGGCCCACCACCAGGGCTCAGATGATACATGAAACTCTTTCAGAACCGGCTACTTGGTTTTTGTGCTTACCTGGAGGGCTGGAAATGCGCGGAACAGCCGCCGGCATGACGGTAGTTGCCACACGTTTGCACAAAACGCAAGGGCTCGTCCGGGATTTGAACCCGGGACCTCCTGCACCCGAAGCAGGAATCATACCCCTAGACCAACGAGCCTGTTCGTAGCGTCTAAGCGCTGCACATGACTGACGCCTCCGTTCTTGGTATCACCATGCAGAGCTGCCGCTCACCCAGCGTTTTCCCTGGCTGTTGCGGTTTGATTGTTTTCATCGATGTCTTTTACAATAGCAACTTCTAGAATCGGAGGGAGCTCGTAGGCGATGCCTTTGCTTACGCAGGAAAAATCTGTTGCCACTACGGGTTTCTAGGCAGAACAGCCGAAGAGCCGTCGTTTCCGTGGTGTAGCGGTTATCACGTCTGCTTTACACGCAGAAGGTCCCCGGTTCGATCCCGGGCGGAAACACGACTTTTTTTAAACCCCTTTTCGGATTCCATTTCCGAGATAACGTCACGTCTGCGTATGCATGGATAATAAATGTCGTGTGCTACACGGATATCGCTTCATTTTACTGTCAAATGCTCTTGCTCCCATAGTGTACCGGTATTCAGTAACTCAGAACGCTCGTAGCTCCATTCTGGCCGGCAAAGTTTATAATCCATTTCTTCAGGACTACTTCAAGTGCGCTTCATACTGGCTTTCCTGAGCTCACTGCACTCGCCTTGTCACAGCTCCGTTGAAGTGTGAACGTAACTAATAGTGAGAAACTCTTAACTACGCTCAGTCTTGTATCCCACCCTTTGGTTGTTGTCGTCGCTAACCAGATGAAGGTAGACTGCTCCACGATTGAGGTTCGTCTCCACTCACGGTGCACATGTTCTGCAAAGACAACCTTTGTTTTCCGTTGCATGCAAGATTACTGTCGGCTCTTCTACAGCAATCGACCCATGTAATTTACTGGTGTCAGATTCTTGCCATATCAAACGGTCCCTTCATCACCGTAGTGCTACACAAAGCGTGCTGCGGCAGGCATCTATTCTTCATTGCAGAGCTGCAAACGTGGGTGAGCTCCACCTACTCTTCAGCACGGTCAAAACGGTAGGGCTCGTCCGGGATTTGAACCCGGGACCTCCTGCACCCAAAGCAGGAATCATACCCCTAGACCAACGAGCCACCTGCCAGTAGCAATGAAGCTAATCCCAAGCAGTCCAGCTCCGAGGAACACTAACTTCCATGTAAATCAGAAACAAAAGCGCTTTCTGAAGGCAGCGCTCACCACTGATGGGAAGAATATGAAAGGCAATGAATATAGAGTGAATAATTTCATCGCGCTCTGCAGATGAACAGACGGTGGTGTTTCACTTTCGTCATGTGCTTTCTCAGTGTCAAGGGAAGGCAAATGCACTAAACAAAAGAACATCGGGAATCCGAAACACCAACTCATAACGAAAAGATTGCGGAATATACTGCAAGCAAAACTTCCAGAAGACCACTCCTGAAGGCGTCGGTGCCTTAACAATTATTCCGTGCAGCAATGATCATCTAGGAAGAGCCAACTGTACGTGTCGCTCCACCACACAACTTTTTTTGATATTGTTTTACCTAAATTTCCATTACCTCTTCGTTACAAGAATACTGATGGTTTTCACCTGATCTGCTTCGTCCAGCAGCGATAGTAGTAAGTAAATCGACGACAGTTTCATTAAAAGTAGGTCAGACACAGAAATCGGAGTTACGTGTAGCTCATGTTATTACGCTTTCAAATGCAGTTCTCCGGCTGGGAGTAGTGGCGTACTCCTGTAATCCAAGCGTCTGGGAGGCCGTTGTTGTGGAAGAGATCTGGGAACAACTACAGATTCGGCCGTTTCATCAGCTCAGGAACGACCGCGACGCCTTCATCGAGCTCTGCAGATTGACCAGATAGCAGTGCGGAATTTTCGGCTAGTGGTGGCTCGGGGTTAAGAGAAGTCGAGAGCAGTGAGCAAAACTACATCGGGAAACCGAAACAGACGACTCATAACGAAAAGATTGCGGAATGTACTGCAAAAGCAAAACTTCGAGAAGACGAACTCTGAAGCCGTCGGTGCCTTAACAATCATTCCGTGCAGCAACGATAATCTGGCGAGAGCGAGGCGTGGGTGTCGCTCGACCACACAACACATTTTATATAATGTTCTACTTATTCTAAACTTGCGTTTCCAGATCATCAGTGAAATACTGTGTGATTTACACCTGGTTTCCTTCTTCCAAAAGCGATATTAAGAAGTGCATCGACTGCAGCGTCATTGACGGTCGTGGGTCCGGGCGCCGGCGCGCCAGCGGTGGCCTGTCGGAGCTGCTGGTGCCTCCATGTAGAGCTACCGCTGAGCCGCTACCGCTGAGCCCAGGCTCCTCGCCGCTAACGAAGTGATTGCTTTTGGTGACATCATTTGCAATAGCGACTGCGCGAATTGACGGTACCTCGTATGGAAAGAATGAGAAGCTGATGCTGCTGAGGACTCGGCCGCGAGCATTTCCGACGACTTCTTGGGCTCTCATTCGTGATGGCATTCAGACAGGCAAGGGTGCTGTCGATTGTTGCATACGAATGCGAAATACCTGCATTGTGCGTTTCCGCAAAGTGATTTTTACGCCAAAGTTGCGATCGTCCTACAAGTTGTGTCAGATGTGGAGCACAGAGCGTAGCAGTTTCCGTGGTGTAGCGGTTATCACGTCTGCCTAACACGCAGAAGGTCCCCGGTTAGATTCCGGGCGGAAACACTTTTTCGTCGCACTCAACAAGACCCTTGCTACAATCTCTACTGTGACCATTTAAATCAATTTCAAACGGCCCACCACCAGGGCTCAGATGATACATGAAACTCTTTCAGAACCGGCTACTTGGTTTTTGTGCTTACCTGGAGGGCTGGAAATGCGCGGAACAGCCGCCGGCATGACGGTAGTTGCCACACGTTTGCACAAAACGCAAGGGCTCGTCCGGGATTTGAACCCGGGACCTCCTGCACCCGAAGCAGGAATCATACCCCTAGACCAACGAGCCTGTTCGTAGCGTCTAAGCGCTGCACATGACTGACGCCTCCGTTCTTGGTATCACCATGCAGAGCTGCCGCTCACCCAGCGTTTTCCCTGGCTGTTGCGGTTTGATTGTTTTCATCGATGTCTTTTACAATAGCAACTTCTAGAATCGGAGGGAGCTCGTAGGCGATGCCTTTGCTTACGCAGGAAAAATCTGTTGCCACTACGGGTTTCTAGGCAGAACAGCCGAAGAGCCGTCGTTTCCGTGGTGTAGCGGTTATCACGTCTGCTTTACACGCAGAAGGTCCCCGGTTCGATCCCGGGCGGAAACACGACTTTTTTTAAACCCCTTTTCGGATTCCATTTCCGAGATAACGTCACGTCTGCGTATGCATGGATAATAAATGTCGTGTGCTACACGGATATCGCTTCATTTTACTGTCAAATGCTCTTGCTCCCATAGTGTACCGGTATTCAGTAACTCAGAACGCTCGTAGCTCCATTCTGGCCGGCAAAGTTTATAATCCATTTCTTCAGGACTACTTCAAGTGCGCTTCATACTGGCTTTCCTGAGCTCACTGCACTCGCCTTGTCACAGCTCCGTTGAAGTGTGAACGTAACTAATAGTGAGAAACTCTTAACTACGCTCAGTCTTGTATCCCACCCTTTGGTTGTTGTCGTCGCTAACCAGATGAAGGTAGACTGCTCCACGATTGAGGTTCGTCTCCACTCACGGTGCACATGTTCTGCAAAGACAACCTTTGTTTTCCGTTGCATGCAAGATTACTGTCGGCTCTTCTACAGCAATCGACCCATGTAATTTACTGGTGTCAGATTCTTGCCATATCAAACGGTCCCTTCATCACCGTAGTGCTACACAAAGCGTGCTGCGGCAGGCATCTATTCTTCATTGCAGAGCTGCAAACGTGGGTGAGCTCCACCTACTCTTCAGCACGGTCAAAACGGTAGGGCTCGTCCGGGATTTGAACCCGGGACCTCCTGCACCCAAAGCAGGAATCATACCCCTAGACCAACGAGCCACCTGCCAGTAGCAATGAAGCTAATCCCAAGCAGTCCAGCTCCGAGGAACACTAACTTCCATGTAAATCAGAAACAAAAGCGCTTTCTGAAGGCAGCGCTCACCACTGATGGGAAGAATATGAAAGGCAATGAATATAGAGTGAATAATTTCATCGCGCTCTGCAGATGAACAGACGGTGGTGTTTCACTTTCGTCATGTGCTTTCTCAGTGTCAAGGGAAGGCAAATGCACTAAACAAAAGAACATCGGGAATCCGAAACACCAACTCATAACGAAAAGATTGCGGAATATACTGCAAGCAAAACTTCCAGAAGACCACTCCTGAAGGCGTCGGTGCCTTAACAATTATTCCGTGCAGCAATGATCATCTAGGAAGAGCCAACTGTACGTGTCGCTCCACCACACAACTTTTTTTGATATTGTTTTACCTAAATTTCCATTACCTCTTCGTTACAAGAATACTGATGGTTTTCACCTGATCTGCTTCGTCCAGCAGCGATAGTAGTAAGTAAATCGACGACAGTTTCATTAAAAGTAGGTCAGACACAGAAATCGGAGTTACGTGTAGCTCATGTTATTACGCTTTCAAATGCAGTTCTCCGGCTGGGAGTAGTGGCGTACTCCTGTAATCCAAGCGTCTGGGAGGCCGTTGTTGTGGAAGAGATCTGGGAACAACTACAGATTCGGCCGTTTCATCAGCTCAGGAACGACCGCGACGCCTTCATCGAGCTCTGCAGATTGACCAGATAGCAGTGCGGAATTTTCGGCTAGTGGTGGCTCGGGGTTAAGAGAAGTCGAGAGCAGTGAGCAAAACTACATCGGGAAACCGAAACAGACGACTCATAACGAAAAGATTGCGGAATGTACTGCAAAAGCAAAACTTCGAGAAGACGAACTCTGAAGCCGTCGGTGCCTTAACAATCATTCCGTGCAGCAACGATAATCTGGCGAGAGCGAGGCGTGGGTGTCGCTCGACCACACAACACATTTTATATAATGTTCTACTTATTCTAAACTTGCGTTTCCAGATCATCAGTGAAATACTGTGTGATTTACACCTGGTTTCCTTCTTCCAAAAGCGATATTAAGAAGTGCATCGACTGCAGCGTCATTGACGGTCGTGGGTCCGGGCGCCGGCGCGCCAGCGGTGGCCTGTCGGAGCTGCTGGTGCCTCCATGTAGAGCTACCGCTGAGCCCAGGCTCCTCGCCGCTAACGAAGTGATTGCTTTTGGTGACATCATTTGCAATAGCGACTGCGCGAATTGACGGTACCTCGTATGGAAAGAATGAGAAGCTGATGCTGCTGAGGACTCGGCCGCGAGCATTTCCGACGACTTCTTGGGCTCTCATTCGTGATGGCATTCAGACAGGCAAGGGTGCTGTCGATTGTTGCATACGAATGCGAAATACCTGCATTGTGCGTTTCCGCAAAGTGATTTTTACGCCAAAGTTGCGATCGTCCTACAAGTTGTGTCAGATGTGGAGCACAGAGCGTAGCAGTTTCCGTGGTGTAGCGGTTATCACGTCTGCCTAACACGCAGAAGGTCCCCGGTTAGATTCCGGGCGGAAACACTTTTTCGTCGCACTCAACAAGACCCTTGCTACAATCTCTACTGTGACCATTTAAATCAATTTCAAACGGCCCACCACCAGGGCTCAGATGATACATGAAACTCTTTCAGAACCGGCTACTTGGTTTTTGTGCTTACCTGGAGGGCTGGAAATGCGCGGAACAGCCGCCGGCATGACGGTAGTTGCCACACGTTTGCACAAAACGCAAGGGCTCGTCCGGGATTTGAACCCGGGACCTCCTGCACCCGAAGCAGGAATCATACCCCTAGACCAACGAGCCTGTTCGTAGCGTCTAAGCGCTGCACATGACTGACGCCTCCGTTCTTGGTATCACCATGCAGAGCTGCCGCTCACCCAGCGTTTTCCCTGGCTGTTGCGGTTTGATTGTTTTCATCGATGTCTTTTACAATAGCAACTTCTAGAATCGGAGGGAGCTCGTAGGCGATGCCTTTGCTTACGCAGGAAAAATCTGTTGCCACTACGGGTTTCTAGGCAGAACAGCCGAAGAGCCGTCGTTTCCGTGGTGTAGCGGTTATCACGTCTGCTTTACACGCAGAAGGTCCCCGGTTCGATCCCGGGCGGAAACACGACTTTTTTTAAACCCCTTTTCGGATTCCATTTCCGAGATAACGTCACGTCTGCGTATGCATGGATAATAAATGTCGTGTGCTACACGGATATCGCTTCATTTTACTGTCAAATGCTCTTGCTCCCATAGTGTACCGGTATTCAGTAACTCAGAACGCTCGTAGCTCCATTCTGGCCGGCAAAGTTTATAATCCATTTCTTCAGGACTACTTCAAGTGCGCTTCATACTGGCTTTCCTGAGCTCACTGCACTCGCCTTGTCACAGCTCCGTTGAAGTGTGAACGTAACTAATAGTGAGAAACTCTTAACTACGCTCAGTCTTGTATCCCACCCTTTGGTTGTTGTCGTCGCTAACCAGATGAAGGTAGACTGCTCCACGATTGAGGTTCGTCTCCACTCACGGTGCACATGTTCTGCAAAGACAACCTTTGTTTTCCGTTGCATGCAAGATTACTGTCGGCTCTTCTACAGCAATCGACCCATGTAATTTACTGGTGTCAGATTCTTGCCATATCAAACGGTCCCTTCATCACCGTAGTGCTACACAAAGCGTGCTGCGGCAGGCATCTATTCTTCATTGCAGAGCTGCAAACGTGGGTGAGCTCCACCTACTCTTCAGCACGGTCAAAACGGTAGGGCTCGTCCGGGATTTGAACCCGGGACCTCCTGCACCCAAAGCAGGAATCATACCCCTAGACCAACGAGCCACCTGCCAGTAGCAATGAAGCTAATCCCAAGCAGTCCAGCTCCGAGGAACACTAACTTCCATGTAAATCAGAAACAAAAGCGCTTTCTGAAGGCAGCGCTCACCACTGATGGGAAGAATATGAAAGGCAATGAATATAGAGTGAATAATTTCATCGCGCTCTGCAGATGAACAGACGGTGGTGTTTCACTTTCGTCATGTGCTTTCTCAGTGTCAAGGGAAGGCAAATGCACTAAACAAAAGAACATCGGGAATCCGAAACACCAACTCATAACGAAAAGATTGCGGAATATACTGCAAGCAAAACTTCCAGAAGACCACTCCTGAAGGCGTCGGTGCCTTAACAATTATTCCGTGCAGCAATGATCATCTAGGAAGAGCCAACTGTACGTGTCGCTCCACCACACAACTTTTTTTGATATTGTTTTACCTAAATTTCCATTACCTCTTCGTTACAAGAATACTGATGGTTTTCACCTGATCTGCTTCGTCCAGCAGCGATAGTAGTAAGTAAATCGACGACAGTTTCATTAAAAGTAGGTCAGACACAGAAATCGGAGTTACGTGTAGCTCATGTTATTACGCTTTCAAATGCAGTTCTCCGGCTGGGAGTAGTGGCGTACTCCTGTAATCCAAGCGTCTGGGAGGCCGTTGTTGTGGAAGAGATCTGGGAACAACTACAGATTCGGCCGTTTCATCAGCTCAGGAACGACCGCGACGCCTTCATCGAGCTCTGCAGATTGACCAGATAGCAGTGCGGAATTTTCGGCTAGTGGTGGCTCGGGGTTAAGAGAAGTCGAGAGCAGTGAGCAAAACTACATCGGGAAACCGAAACAGACGACTCATAACGAAAAGATTGCGGAATGTACTGCAAAAGCAAAACTTCGAGAAGACGAACTCTGAAGCCGTCGGTGCCTTAACAATCATTCCGTGCAGCAACGATAATCTGGCGAGAGCGAGGCGTGGGTGTCGCTCGACCACACAACACATTTTATATAATGTTCTACTTATTCTAAACTTGCGTTTCCAGATCATCAGTGAAATACTGTGTGATTTACACCTGGTTTCCTTCTTCCAAAAGCGATATTAAGAAGTGCATCGACTGCAGCGTCATTGACGGTCGTGGGTCCGGGCGCCGGCGCGCCAGCGGTGGCCTGTCGGAGCTGCTGGTGCCTCCATGTAGAGCTACCGCTGAGCCCAGGCTCCTCGCCGCTAACGAAGTGATTGCTTTTGGTGACATCATTTGCAATAGCGACTGCGCGAATTGACGGTACCTCGTATGGAAAGAATGAGAAGCTGATGCTGCTGAGGACTCGGCCGCGAGCATTTCCGACGACTTCTTGGGCTCTCATTCGTGATGGCATTCAGACAGGCAAGGGTGCTGTCGATTGTTGCATACGAATGCGAAATACCTGCATTGTGCGTTTCCGCAAAGTGATTTTTACGCCAAAGTTGCGATCGTCCTACAAGTTGTGTCAGATGTGGAGCACAGAGCGTAGCAGTTTCCGTGGTGTAGCGGTTATCACGTCTGCCTAACACGCAGAAGGTCCCCGGTTAGATTCCGGGCGGAAACACTTTTTCGTCGCACTCAACAAGACCCTTGCTACAATCTCTACTGTGACCATTTAAATCAATTTCAAACGGCCCACCACCAGGGCTCAGATGATACATGAAACTCTTTCAGAACCGGCTACTTGGTTTTTGTGCTTACCTGGAGGGCTGGAAATGCGCGGAACAGCCGCCGGCATGACGGTAGTTGCCACACGTTTGCACAAAACGCAAGGGCTCGTCCGGGATTTGAACCCGGGACCTCCTGCACCCGAAGCAGGAATCATACCCCTAGACCAACGAGCCTGTTCGTAGCGTCTAAGCGCTGCACATGACTGACGCCTCCGTTCTTGGTATCACCATGCAGAGCTGCCGCTCACCCAGCGTTTTCCCTGGCTGTTGCGGTTTGATTGTTTTCATCGATGTCTTTTACAATAGCAACTTCTAGAATCGGAGGGAGCTCGTAGGCGATGCCTTTGCTTACGCAGGAAAAATCTGTTGCCACTACGGGTTTCTAGGCAGAACAGCCGAAGAGCCGTCGTTTCCGTGGTGTAGCGGTTATCACGTCTGCTTTACACGCAGAAGGTCCCCGGTTCGATCCCGGGCGGAAACACGACTTTTTTTAAACCCCTTTTCGGATTCCATTTCCGAGATAACGTCACGTCTGCGTATGCATGGATAATAAATGTCGTGTGCTACACGGATATCGCTTCATTTTACTGTCAAATGCTCTTGCTCCCATAGTGTACCGGTATTCAGTAACTCAGAACGCTCGTAGCTCCATTCTGGCCGGCAAAGTTTATAATCCATTTCTTCAGGACTACTTCAAGTGCGCTTCATACTGGCTTTCCTGAGCTCACTGCACTCGCCTTGTCACAGCTCCGTTGAAGTGTGAACGTAACTAATAGTGAGAAACTCTTAACTACGCTCAGTCTTGTATCCCACCCTTTGGTTGTTGTCGTCGCTAACCAGATGAAGGTAGACTGCTCCACGATTGAGGTTCGTCTCCACTCACGGTGCACATGTTCTGCAAAGACAACCTTTGTTTTCCGTTGCATGCAAGATTACTGTCGGCTCTTCTACAGCAATCGACCCATGTAATTTACTGGTGTCAGATTCTTGCCATATCAAACGGTCCCTTCATCACCGTAGTGCTACACAAAGCGTGCTGCGGCAGGCATCTATTCTTCATTGCAGAGCTGCAAACGTGGGTGAGCTCCACCTACTCTTCAGCACGGTCAAAAACGGTAGGGCTCGTCCGGGATTTGAACCCGGGACCTCCTGCACCCAAAGCAGGAATCATACCCCTAGACCAACGAGCCACCTGCCAGTAGCAATGAAGCTAATCCCAAGCAGTCCAGCTCCGAGGAACACTAACTTCCATGTAAATCAGAAACAAAAGCGCTTTCTGAAGGCAGCGCTCACCACTGATGGGAAGAATATGAAAGGCAATGAATATAGAGTGAATAATTTCATCGCGCTCTGCAGATGAACAGACGGTGGTGTTTCACTTTCGTCATGTGCTTTCTCAGTGTCAAGGGAAGGCAAATGCACTAAACAAAAGAACATCGGGAATCCGAAACACCAACTCATAACGAAAAGATTGCGGAATATACTGCAAGCAAAACTTCCAGAAGACCACTCCTGAAGGCGTCGGTGCCTTAACAATTATTCCGTGCAGCAATGATCATCTAGGAAGAGCCAACTGTACGTGTCGCTCCACCACACAACTTTTTTTGATATTGTTTTACCTAAATTTCCATTACCTCTTCGTTACAAGAATACTGATGGTTTTCACCTGATCTGCTTCGTCCAGCAGCGATAGTAGTAAGTAAATCGACGACAGTTTCATTAAAAGTAGGTCAGACACAGAAATCGGAGTTACGTGTAGCTCATGTTATTACGCTTTCAAATGCAGTTCTCCGGCTGGGAGTAGTGGCGTACTCCTGTAATCCAAGCGTCTGGGAGGCCGTTGTTGTGGAAGAGATCTGGGAACAACTACAGATTCGGCCGTTTCATCAGCTCAGGAACGACCGCGACGCCTTCATCGAGCTCTGCAGATTGACCAGATAGCAGTGCGGAATTTTCGGCTAGTGGTGGCTCGGGGTTAAGAGAAGTCGAGAGCAGTGAGCAAAACTACATCGGGAAACCGAAACAGACGACTCATAACGAAAAGATTGCGGAATGTACTGCAAAAGCAAAACTTCGAGAAGACGAACTCTGAAGCCGTCGGTGCCTTAACAATCATTCCGTGCAGCAACGATAATCTGGCGAGAGCGAGGCGTGGGTGTCGCTCGACCACACAACACATTTTATATAATGTTCTACTTATTCTAAACTTGCGTTTCCAGATCATCAGTGAAATACTGTGTGATTTACACCTGGTTTCCTTCTTCCAAAAGCGATATTAAGAAGTGCATCGACTGCAGCGTCATTGACGGTCGTGGGTCCGGGCGCCGGCGCGCCAGCGGTGGCCTGTCGGAGCTGCTGGTGCCTCCATGTAGAGCTACCGCTGAGCCGCTACCGCTGAGCCCAGGCTCCTCGCCGCTAACGAAGTGATTGCTTTTGGTGACATCATTTGCAATAGCGACTGCGCGAATTGACGGTACCTCGTATGGAAAGAATGAGAAGCTGATGCTGCTGAGGACTCGGCCGCGAGCATTTCCGACGACTTCTTGGGCTCTCATTCGTGATGGCATTCAGACAGGCAAGGGTGCTGTCGATTGTTGCATACGAATGCGAAATACCTGCATTGTGCGTTTCCGCAAAGTGATTTTTACGCCAAAGTTGCGATCGTCCTACAAGTTGTGTCAGATGTGGAGCACAGAGCGTAGCAGTTTCCGTGGTGTAGCGGTTATCACGTCTGCCTAACACGCAGAAGGTCCCCGGTTAGATTCCGGGCGGAAACACTTTTTCGTCGCACTCAACAAGACCCTTGCTACAATCTCTACTGTGACCATTTAAATCAATTTCAAACGGCCCACCACCAGGGCTCAGATGATACATGAAACTCTTCAGAACCGGCTACTTGGTTTTTGTGCTTACCTGGAGGGCTGG